>NW_006239074.1:1055970-1217945 GCF_000226075.1 Solanum tuberosum | reverse complement strand
ACAGTCTACAAGTGGCTTCTTCCACAGCTCAAACTTATGACCTAAAGGCCACACAAAGACAACTTAACCGTTGCTCCAAGACTCCCTTTCCAAAGAAAAAAAAAGAGTATATGACATTATTGCATTCTTTTGGTAGTAAATTCCCAGCCTGGCTAAGGTTATGACAGGATAGTTTTTTTTTTTTTTTTGAAACTGCTAACCTTACTCTATATATCCACAGGAATACTACAGCCAAACATTGTAGTTCCCCTTCAAAAGTATTACAATCTATCAAAAGCTCAAAACTAAATTTGTCGCCCACAAACAATCTAGAACATCAAAGATGTCTTCTGTTTGAGCTAATAAATTATGTTTACCCCAAAAGAAAAATAGAGCTAGACACTTCATACATCCTGACGACTGTTTTGTACATTTTCAAAGCACCTATTGTTTCTCCCTTTCCAGATTGACCACCAAATGCATGTTGGGACAATCTTCCATCTCTCCTCATTTGTAACATTTCCATCCCTGTTCCAGCTACCAAGTACTCCTCTAATACATCCTGGTTTCACCCACGTGATCCCCTTCAGGCTAGTGAACATTCTCCATAGTTGTTCTGTCCATTTACACTGTCAGAAGAGATGGTTGACTGTCTCAGCTTGCTCCCCACACAGATAACACCTAGAGGCCAACAGATAACCTCTCTTGTTCAGGTTCCAACTTCTTTTGCCAGGAGCCAAGTAAAGCAGTTCACTTCATAAGGCACCTTTGGCTTCCATATCATCTTCCATGGTCAATCTTTCTCATGTCCCCCTGTCTTGTTAAGGGCCTTATAGGCAGATTTTACTGTGAAGTCACCTTTGCTAGCCTCCTGCCATAATAACGCATCAATTTCCTCAGCAAGACTTGTGTGAACTACTAAATGGCTGAGCAGTTCTGTCACATTTTCAATCTCCCAGTCATTTAGTTGTCTTCTTAGGCCTATGTTCCAACCCTGTTCAGTCCACATATTAGCTATAGTTGCATGTTGCCATTGGCATAGTGTAAATAAAACAGGGTGTGCTTGTCTCAAAACTATTGTCCCATTCCACTTGTCTTCCCGGAAGGAGGTCTTCCTACCATTTCCCACTTTCACTCTAGTTCTTGCTTGTATCAATGGCCATAGAATCATGGTGGCCCTCCATACAGTGTAATTATATGGAGTAGTTACTTGTGTAGTTGTGTTGCTTGTCCTCCATCCCATATTTAGCAGTAATCACATCCTTCCATAGCATGCCATCTTCATTTGCAAACTTCCATAACCATTTCAACATCAAGCTTTCGTTTTGTTTCTTCGAGTTCTTGATACTCAGACCCCCTGTTTCCTTGCTCACTATTAATTCCTCCCACTTGACTAAGTGAGACTCTCTTGTCTTTACTACCTTGCCATAGGAATTGCCTGCTCAGAGCATCAATACATTTGAATACACTAGCTGGCATAGGAAAGACTGACGTCACATAGGAGGGAAAAACATTAAGTGCACTATTAACTAGTGTCAGTCTTGCCTCCTAATGACAAGTATTGACATTTCCAATTGGTATGCCTCTTCTCACACTTCTCTAATACTCCATTCCTAGTTAAGTAGTTGGAAGATCACCAACCTTTCCACCTAAAGTATTAGCTAGGCCTTCAATTGCATTCGCTGTATTGATAGGGTAGACAAGACTCTTCCCCCAATTAATATGCAACCCTGACACTGCTTCAAATATCACAAAGATTACCCTCAACATCCTGATTTGGTCATGTACATCCTCACAAAATACTAAGGTGTCATCTGCATATTGGAGGTGTGTGATCTCCATATTGTTTAAGTCACCTACTTGGAAGCCCCTGATTCAGTTCTTCTCTTTTGTTGTGTTTACTAAGTTGCTCATACCTTCCATAGCAATAATAAATAGAAATGGAGATAGAGGATCTCCCTGCCTGAGGCCAGTGTTATTAAAGGCGAAAAGCGCAAAAAAGCTCTAAGGCCTATGGGGGCTTTAAGTGCAAATAAAGTGTGGACTTGAATGAAAAAAGGCGCAAAGGGAGAGAAGAATACAAATATATATGTTTGTCCAAGACTAATAATTATAAACATGAATGACAAATATATGACCAAAGAAATTGAATTTTTTTTTTATGAGAAAGTGAAATATCAATTATTTAGTTTCACTTCTTCATAAGAGGCTCATTGGCAAGGAAACATTTGCCTTAGAACCTTAATGACAACACCAAAGCGCATATAAAGCGAGGCAAAGCGCTCAACGCGTTTTGAGCCTCGCTTCAGGGCTTAAGTGCGCCTTTGATAACACTGCCTGAGGCCTCTTTGAGAGGAAAAAAAAGCCATTGGGAGCTCTATGAATGCAGTCCCAATAAACCCTACTTTCAAATTTTAACTAAATATTTTTTATGGCATAAATTATCCAAAAAATGAATCTAGGCAAATCATAATACACAAGCAGCTAGAAAAATAAATGAATAATTAAAGGGAGCATGAAGGTTTGGGTCCAGTAGAAAGAGTGCAGCACGTGATGTGTACAATAAGCATTTGTCACAAGTTTGAACCCTACTATAGACGAAGTCTGGTACTTATGGAGAAAGGTAGAGGTCCGAGGCCATCATTTGTCGAGTTCCGAACTATGCGCCAAATAACCCACGCAGATCTCTTGGTAATAAAAAGAGAAAAAAACAAAAAAAATTAAACTGAGCATGAACTGGAGACATGATGATGGAACAACCTCAAACCATTTCAACAAAGCATGCATTCTAGAATCTTGATAGAGCCCATGAGACCAATTACCAACTAAGGTGAATACTTTATTCATCTACTAACCATCTCAGTCAAGCTACTTATGTTTAGCAGAAAGAAATAATCAAGGCAACTTGCATGAAATGCTCAAGTAATGTAAACCAATTCAAATACAACCTATCCTCCGTGTTTATACATGTTCTTCAGTCTGAATGACTTTCATATCAGAGCAATATTTAAGTACATTCTAATTAAGTTCAAGGGTAATGCCCCCAAGACCTAGATCAAGTGGCAAAAGGTGGAGGATTTGTGGCTTAGGTCGCAAGTTCAAGCCCCACACCATGCAAAGCAAAGCTTGGTATTTAAGTGGAGAAGGGTAGAGGGGCGGGCCCATTATCCACCGAGTTTAGAAAGTTGTGATTGGTCCAAAGGGCGGGTCACACACAGATTTCTCGATTATCAAAAAAAAAAGTTAAGAAGATGGGAAAAGCTAAAGGATGAGGAGACTGGTGTTAATCCTCATCTCCATGTGGTACTATCGTTCTGCATGTCTTTATTTTCCATGAGTTCTTCCTTCCGAATGATTTATTCAGTTGAGTATCACCATACCTTTTAGAGTAGACTCCATTTGCAGATGCTCCAGACGTTTTACCAAGTTCGTTGTTCTTGCCTGTAATCATATTCAAACTACCCAAGCTTCCTTTAGATCTTTTAATGGGCAATTTCTCCTTTACCTCAGATGATTTACCATCTAATTCAGCATTGCCAGAGGTGTTGATCTACAAAATTCATAATCAGAAGCAGCATGAAAAATTAGAAATTTAAACCATTGGTATCATTGCATAGATTCAGTGAACATATCTAGCTTTGGACTTACTGCAACTTCAGCAACGCCGTTTGGAGATGGCATCGCAAAGGGGCTGAAGGGGTATGATCCCTGATTAATAAGGAAAATATTGCATGTAAGCAAAATAAAATGTGAGCAATGCGTAGCAAACTGAAAACTACTAGGGAAGAAGAAGATACCGGAGGAATGGATGGATGAGCATATATTCCACCATGGGGATACATTGCGACATAAGGATGTGGTGGAGTACCATAGGGTGGCATAAGATGCTGCAAAGGGGGAAAACAAAAAATTGGTAAGAAAAAAAACAGAAACTTGTATGAGTTACATCCTCAAAATAATTGCACATCTTTTTCCAAATAAATTCAAATAAAAAACAGATTTAGTAAATTTTTGCATATGGCTCCAGATGCTTGAATCTAGCAAAATTTACCAGAAACTCTCTATTTTTCAGAACCATGGAGATGCAGGAAACAAGAAACCAGCACAATATTTGAGCAGAAAAATAATCAGACATCCTTGTAAACAACTTCATCTTTGTGAGCTTTGCATAGCCGATCTGAACTCAGATAAAGGAGGAGGATTGTGGTAGATTTATACAACATAAAATAGTCAAAACATAACTGATCCCCTAAATAGAATGGATATAGAGTAACCAGTGAATAATTAGTGCCAGGACATGAGGATGCTTAAGAGCAAAGCTCATCAGCGATTATAAAACAAGCCTCCTGAAATTCTGTAAAGTACAGGCCCAACTTGCTCCTAATTCAAATCCAGAATTGGTGATTGCAAGCAACTTTACATTGCCTATCACAGACTAATACCACATATATCCATCATTATCATAACATTGAACTCTACACAGCATTATGAACCCCAAGCAGATGATCCTAAAATATCCAACAAACATGATGTGCACAGCCAGCAGATCTAACTTTTGAAGGAAACACTAAACATACCATGATTCATAATTCCACCATACCTGAACTCCCCACATGTAAGGGTGTGCTTGAGGACTTGAAGCCATGAACCCATGTGGAGGCATCGGTGAATATCCCTGCATGAGGATAATCCATGGACTATCAACAATAAAATTTCAACAGATGAAGTAAAAGACTGAGTAACAATGCTACAGAGAAACTCAACCTGAAATCCGGGCCAGTCTGGATTTACTGTACCAGTAGCAGTAGATGAAGCCTGCTCCTAAATAATGCAAAATAGAAAAATGATTAGGCTAGCTCACATGTTATATAAATAACTCTGGTTATTAAAAGAAAAACGAAAGAAAATAGTTACCTGTGAATTGGGAGTCTTCGCCTCCTTTGACTCCTTTGCCTCCTTAGAGGATTTGTCAATATCACTGCTCCCCATGGCTAAACTGCACCACTACCTCAAAAACTCCTCAAACCATCCTGTCATGCAAACTAAAAACACATAAATGAAGTTCTTCATGAAAATTAGCTGAAGTTCTCTTTTACAACACGCACACAAATACAAGGAATGAATCTACGTGTCTCTTAAAGTAAAGCACAAACTAGACCAAAATTTCATCTTTTTCAACACACACAAATTCAAGGCATGAATTTACATATGACTGAAAGTAAAACACAAATTTGACCAAAATTTTATATTTTTTCAACATACCAAATCCAAGTCATGAGTTTACATATGTCTCAAAGTAAAACACAAATTAGACCAAAATTTTATCTTTTATCAATACACACAAATCCAAGGCATGAATTTACATGTGTCTCAAAGTAAAGCACAAATTAGACCAAAATTTTCCTCTTTTTCAACACACAAATCCAAGTCATGAATTTACATATTTCTCAAAGTAAAGCACAAACTAGACCAAATCCAAGTCATGAATTTACATATTTCTGAAAATAAAACACCAAAATACAACAAAATTACCACAAACTAACACATAAGCAAAGACGGACACGACCTCTACCAAATTTGCAAAACTACACCAAACAATAAATATAAATCAGCATTACTCGTTCATCCCAAGTGTCCGTTCACACAGATTTGCTCTCTACCTAGCTGTAATCTCCAAAATCCGAACTGAAAAATTGAAAACTGTCTACAAAAAAACATAAAAGCTCAAAGTCTACGTCCAGTTTATGCAAACAAGAAAAACGACTAAACCCACAAAAAAGACCTCTAAAAACAAATAGGTGTAGCTCGGTTGCTGAGCTGCCCACACCCTCACCCTAGTGGTGGGGGGTCGAACATCCCCTCCCCTGCCCTCCAACCCCCAAAAAGTGACCTTTAAACATGTAAAGCTTCGTAAAATCAATTACCGGGAAGATAAACAGAGACACCAGTGAATCTGAAAATTTGGGTCTACTTCAGCTGTAGTATAACTCCGAGAAGGACTGTTTTAACTTGAACAGTGTACCCAACAATAATCAAAAGGAGTGAAATTGAGGGAAAATTCCGAAAAAATGGAAGATTAAGAGAGAAATGGGGAGAATTTTTAGAGAGAGAAAGTTAGGGCTTTGTTTTGGGGGAAAATTGGCAAGACGGAGCGTCACTGTCCCGTCGATTTGCGGAGGAGGTGTAATTTCGATCGATCGTTGAATTGGTTGGTGACGTGGCGCAATTGACCGTGAGGTGGACTTATTTCAACGGCTCAGATTCGTCTATGTATTATTATGTTTTTTTTTCAGTAAATAAATTTTGTACAATGTTTATTTGGACAACAAGATCAAAACAAAATAAACCTGGAAAACGGGTCGGGTCGGGTTGGCTACTTGGCCTTCGGTTCTTTGGTTTGATTTTATCATACTTTAGTTTGATCTTTTGAATTTTAATTTTGATTCAGTTCAATTTTTTTCAACTTCATTTTGTTTTGATTCAATGTTTTCAAAATAATTTTTCGGTTTAAATGGAAAAATAAAATGAGGATCAAATCAAAGTATAAGACACTTAAAAATTAAAATCATGTTAAGTGATAATGTGTCTCACCATGAAACACTTGTGCTGAAAAGATCATATTTAGACCATTGTTTCTCATACTATTGCTCGAGAAAAACAAGGACAAAGATGTGTTCTTTTACATGACGTACATCGACAAAAATACATATGAATTCCTCTTGGAATTTAATATTTAGAGTTAACTATCTAAATTGTAAATATGTTGCTACTTTGATTTGTTTTTGGATGATCTAAATGCTGCGTGACTTTTGTTTTTGATTAAAGAAATGCCCTTATATATATAATTTAATAAAAAATAAATATTTAATAAAAATTCAATTTTTCGGTGCACCGAAGTACTGAGACCCTTACATTAAACACCAAATTGAAGAATCAAACTTTTGATTAAAAAAAACATCCAAATCTAATCAAAAAATCTAAATTAGTTCAATTCAATATGATTTTTCGATATTTATGTCTATCTTTACTTAGTAAAAAAAAAAAACAACACATGCCCTTATTAAGAAGGGATAGTGTAAAGCTTGTGGCTCTGTGGAAATATAAAGAGTAACAAATATAATTTCTATTAGTGTGCATTTGGCTATATGAAGATAAGAAAATAAAGATTTTTTTTTCTCTTAAATACAAACAAATGATTTTCTTTTTCTATTACATTGATTTAATTATAATATAAGGGACCAATTTACATGAAAGAAAAAAGAAGTGAATTGTTATGTAATTTTAAGAACCTCATGCCCCATGAAAGTAAACTTCCCACAAGGTTTGCTTTGGCTATTGCAATAGAAAAAAAGAAACACAAAATCATTTGTACTACTTAGATGTTTTTAGGTCCCAAAGATTTAGGAGTAGTTGTTGCCCGCCAACATCCTCTTGGCTAAACTCATTCTAATTCTCTCCTACAACAGGTACTGTTTTTTTCAGATTGGAAATTGAGCTCGTAAGTAAAAACATATACTTTCTTGAAAAGTTGTGATTTTTAACTTGACCCCATGTGCCTATAGTTCTTTCTTGAAGAATTCCCCTGTCCCTTGTGAAAAATTGTGATTTTGTCTGTTTATTCATGTGGGTATAGACTATAGAGTAATCGTCTTGTTCTAGTTTATGTAGGGTAGGTCTGTTAATTTGATTCTTTTGGCAACTGAGCATATGTTAATTCATTGTTTGCTTCAGTTTTGATAATGGTGGGAAGTGTATTTTTTCATTTTGTTTTTGTGAAAGAAAAGATGCAATTTTTAGTTGATGACCTTTTAGGCTTGTTTATTTATTTATTTAGCTTAGAATTTGGCTTTGTGTATACTTCTTTACAGATATCAGTATTGGAGGGTGAATCTTATACAAGCCAGCACTGAAAATGGTTTCTGAATTAATAAATGCCAACCCTGTTGTGTATGAAAAGAAGGAGCGGCGAGATAGAGGTTCCAGAGCTGTTCTGGATGAATATGCAGCTGAACCTATCGACCAGCTAGAAATTTTTGATATCCTTCTGAATGATTGCATTCTATGGTTCTTGTGCTAACTATGATTGAAATTGGATGTTGTTCTTAATTTGTTATGCCAGGCGTGAAATTAATCTTTATATGTTAAGGGAATATCTATGAGGCTAGAACTCATCCACTTCAGAATATGATCATTCAGATTCGAAGGGCAGTACATATTACCCATGCAACCAGCACGCTAAGTTTCTGTGTAGCATTAACATATTACACTGCAAAATACCTAGAGGAGGTGTTTAAATTTGCAAACTAGAGTTGATTCCTTATTCCCTTATACTAGTTGTTTGTGATATTTATTGTTGTGCCATGTAGTTCAGTGTGAAAGATGAAATGAAAAATCCTTTTGTACCTTGGTGCACGAAATATGTTTATAAGATTTCTCTTCTTTTTTTTTTTGATGAAGGCTTATAAACTTAAGCTTTCTCTTTTCTGGTATGATAAGATTGATTATTATTTTGTCACTCTATTATTTTGGCTAAATCCCAGAGAATGAAGTTGGATTGAAGTAGCCAGTACTGTAGGCATATTGAGTGTCTGGTTACTTTGCAGAAAGAGGGGACATATAGTGGGATAAGTGTACATGTCAGTCACGAAGCTCCATTTCTGTAGAAACATGATGATAGCTATCTTTATTTTGATTTTTCTGAAGCCTTTCACTAAAGAGGTTGACATATGATTTTCTTGTCCTTATTTTGCTTTTTCCTGGATTTGTGTGTGGGGTGGTGGGTGAGGGTGGGATGGGGTGAGGAGGGCATACATTATTTGCACCTTCGATATTTGTTTTACATTTTTGGAATCGAAGTACACATTGTTTTGCTATTCCTAGAAAATGGTAGAATATATTAGGAACAGATGTCATGAAAAGTGCTAGGGTCATGCTGCCTTCAGTTCTGATTTGAGGTGATACTGTACAATCAGTGACCAACTATTTTTGTATACTTCCTATTCAATTAAAACATGGATCAGTCCAACCAAATCCTTCCACATAATTCCAATATTCACTTTACCCTGCTTGATGAACCTTTACATAGTTTCATACTTTTCCCTTGCTTCAGAAATGCCAGTGTTATTCAGCGATTAATGAGTATAATACCTTTGATTTTGTATTTTATAGGATTCCTTCTAACTATTTTCCAGCCTGTTTGTTCATTGTATCATTTCGAAGAGAACTAAGCAAGTATTAAGTTTGATTTGTCAGGGAAACTTCATAGTAATGAAAATTTAATCATTCCTTAACATTCTTACACCATATTAGAGATATAAAAGATCCAGAGCATCCCTATTCTCTGGAAGAGCTGAAAGTTATAACAGAAGATGCGGTTGACGTAGATGACCAGCGAAGCTATGTAAGGTGAGAAAATGAATCCACTTCATATGTTTCTATTTTGATTCCTAATAGGTGGCATTTTTGCGTTGTCTAAGAAGAGGAAGTTCTTGATTCAGGGTCACATTCACGCCTACTGTGGAACATTGCAGCATGGCGACTGTTATTGGATTATGCTTGCGTGTGAAGCTTATGCGAAGTTTGCCTTCCCGTTATAAGGTGCTTTATCACCCTTCTGTTCTGATTCAACACACTCGTAATGTTACACATCTTATCCTGTAAAACTGAAATTACAATTGATAGAGGGTGCCCGCTGAGAAGTCCTCGTGTTGCATCCCTCCTTTCAGCTTTTAAAAAAAGATATTACAATTGATAGAATGTTATGCTAAAAATTGATGTGATATTATGACATTATTATAGAAGTCAATAATACCCAAAAGCCATGGAAAAGAGGCTATACCTGTAGAGCTGGGCGAAGCATTGATGTCACAGGCTGCTATGTTTGTGTGTTTTCTTAGAACTATCAAAGACTTCAACGTAAAAGTTTTTTCCTCGGCACCAGTTGAGTGAATCTTCAGGCAAATATCATACACTCGGGATTTCATTTTCAAAATCTTGAGCGATTTGCAAATGTGGTTACCTTTTTGTTGAACCTGTTATTACTGGGCATGGGTAGATTCTATTCAACATGACAAGTGTCATCAGTAGCTTATATCTGGCTTTTATTTGGTTCTACCAAGCCACCACTAAAAAAATTAATTCAACCAAGCTGTTACTTCAATTCCGGTTCGTTGAGTATATAAATGGATAGGCTTTCTTTCACAGCCTAAATGATACAGAGTAAAGGACAACACACACACACACACACACACACCTCCTTCTGGTTCTTGGCTTCTTACTACTCTTAACTTAAACATCCCTCAGCTGTGTGGCATTTTGTAGCTTCACTGTAGCTGCCTGGTAAGATCATAATCAAATCATTATATCAGAAATAGTTGAGAAATTTTGAGCCGCGTTGTGCTGGTTTTCAAAATCACAGCTGATTTTGTATTCTGGATTCTTCTATCCCCAGTCCCTTCCAAGTTCTTATGAGTAGTTGATGACAACTGCACTTAGTTCTGGTTTATCTCCATTATTGAGCCATATATGTTTCTTTCTAGATGCTCTAATGATATTCGATCTTGTCACCTGTGGCTGCGGGTTTGTTTCAATTGAGAGGGACGTGGAAAGAATAAAAGCCATAGGGAAAAATGTTGATAACAGTAACTAAATCAGTGAATTTGTGTCATGTCAAGTTATGTTAATTTGTTAATTTGTTTATCACGATCTTCTAAAAAAAAAAGTACTAGTGAAGGAAGACTTACTCCTTTGCATATTGTAGCGAACAGTGTCGTTTTTTCCTTACTTCTTTCAAGCAGATCATAATCACTTAGAAGTGTGTGTTAAAGTGATTTCATTTACACCTCTCACAGAAAATGTGGTTTTCAAAGTATTTAACCACTTTCTAGCATTGAGAAAAACAGTCCAACTGTTTGTAACAAGTTTACTATAATTATTGTCTGAAACTTTAATTTCAAACCACTAAGTGGTCACAGTTTTTGACAAATTTTGATTCACCTTGCTACTCTTCTAAACGGTGGTGTTTGGGCCAGCTTGCAAGCACATCAACTAATCTTTTCTTCTTGTGTCTTAATGTTTGTATACCCCTAAATGTTTTTAGTCATTCTATTTGGTTGTAACTTCTCCCAGCACTCTATTTATCTTGATATATTAATGAAAGTTACACTTTACCAATCAAAAGAGAAAAAAAGCTTTAGCCATTCTAAGGGAATTTTCAGATTTCTAGTTAGTGAAAAGAACAGACTTTTGAAGACTACTAGTTATTCTTTTTTATTTTTTAACAGTTCTCCTGATATGAAAATTTGCGTTGTGCTTCCTATAATTTGGGGTTAACATGGCAGCCTAACCTTCAACCCGTTAGCCAATTGAAAACTAGGTATCTAGTATTCAAATATTGAACTCTGAAGTTCTAAATTTGATACTGGAGTTGCTATCTTCCTGCCTCCCATTTATTAAACGAGTGTTTTGAGTTTGATCAGTATATTACGAAAATTCTTCTCCATTGCATACATTAAAACTATGGTTTAAATATTTAGATTCTTCAAACCAATGCCAGTTCTGAATGACGCATTTTACCAAAAGATTATGAAATATAAAGACAGTACGACCTGAGTTTGACCCCCTCTTTCAGACTAGCATATAAGCTAAAATCTTCTAATAAAACGTGTAGTTTCTACGTAGTCATCATAGGCTAGGTGTTCATCTTAAGGCTAAGTAATCAGTTAAATGTTTGTTTTCTTCTTAT
The DNA here is from genome assembly GCF_000226075.1 of Solanum tuberosum. Lineage (NCBI taxonomy): Eukaryota > Viridiplantae > Streptophyta > Magnoliopsida > Solanales > Solanaceae > Solanum > Solanum tuberosum. The sequence continues at coordinate 1,206,223 of NW_006239074.1, read as the reverse complement.
AATTCTTTAGTCTGGTTAGAGACTTGTATGTAAATGTAGAGGTAAACGTGATAAATGTGTGTTTAGAGAACATTTAGTTTTAGAAAACTTCCAATTTTTCCTTACAAGACAAATTATTTAGTATTGGAATAAATGGATCTGCTGTAGATAAATGTGTGACTTAGAGCATCTTTAGTTTTAGAGAAACTCTCAGTTTTTCTTGCAATACAGATTATTTAGTTTCAGAATAAATGCAGCTGATAGAGTTGAATAAATATAGGTGATTCATATAGATGATCTCAGCTAGTATGAGATTGTAGCTTAATTGATTGAGTTGGTTGAGCAAGACTGATTTGTAGTGGAGCTTTCAACGATTGGATTTGTTAGGAAGGGAAGCGTAGACTATAGTAGGCTGCTTATATGTTCTATGTTGGAGTTTTATACCCTTTGTACCATCTTGATACCCTTACAATTTTCACCTTATCAAAAGAAAAAAATCTCAATAATCGTGGATGGAGAAAAAATTCCTACCCCTTTCACTCTGTACTTAAGGATAAGTTACAGATTGGATTCTCATTCTCGTTTTTGCTCTACAGTAAAGTCGTCATGATATTTGCAAAGTTCTTCTGTATAGCATCTTCCTATTCCTGAGCAAAGTAGGATCTTTTTGTCATCATAACTGCTAAGTTTTTCCTGTCCATAGCAGCTTCTCCTTTTCTTACCCAAGGTAGGATGAACTTACTCTCATTTATACTAGTCTTAAATTTGGTGCTGTTTTAATTTCGGCTTGTTTGTCCTGCTAAATCTTTGAAGGTTTAGTGGTTTATTCTGTTGGCCGAGGAACAGCTAAATGAGCTCAGCAATCCAGAAAGCATAGAATTTGTTTATCTTCCTTGAGAAGTAAAAAGTTGGGCTTGGTATGGGTTGTGATATAGCTTGGAAGGTACAAAAGGAATCAGGTAGCTTCTTTTGGCTGCCAGAGATGAAATCAATGGACTTCTGAAATTTTCTTGTGCTTAACTACTTGTGGGTTGTTCCTGCATGATATGCGTAAACACGTATCAGGCCTTTAACCCAGTCTCTTTGCAGTTTCAACTAATTGCATTCTTAAGTACAAGAATGAAATAATGATGCAAAGACTTCTGTTGAAAGTCATATATCTTGTTGAACAATTATGCAAATATTTCAATATTGAAGTGTTTTGTTGGTAGCTAGCTATTTCCTTAAATTGTTTTCCCTGTCCACAAGTATTCGGTCTGCTTGTTTTAAACAACATATCCTTGTTGTCTTGCCAGGTCGATATTAGAGTAGCACCTGGGAGTCATGCTACAGAAGCTGCAGGTAATCTACCCATCTCTCTGTAACTGTCATACAACATCCAATTCTTTAGCTGTCACTCTGCTGGACTTCCTCCTAATTGAACCCACACAGGTCTGTATTTCTCACTTCCCTTTTTTGCTTTCACAAAAGGGCGCGTTCCTTTTAACATAGCACACGGTTTTTGCTATTTTTTCCATACAAAATGTTCACCCTTTTTGTTAATGTAAGTTACTACTATAACATATCCCAGTCGAAAAGAGATGGAAGGAAAGAAAACCATACAACCTTTTTGTTTATTAGTATCATAAAGCATTAGCTCTTTTCAAGAGTTGTCCGCGCTTGCTCTTTATCCAGCAATTGATAATTTGTCATCTGCTTGCAGTAAATAAGCAGTTGAATGATAAAGAACGCGTAGCTGCGGCATTGGAGAACCCTAACCTCGTTGACATGGTTGACGAATGCCTCGCTCCATCGTATGCATGATGAAGCTTTTGTTTAGGTGTATGGAGATCCAACCTGATTAAAGGCTTTTCCTTGAGCATGTTATATTGCCTGTTGTGACTTGTGAATGTTTTTTAGACCTCTTTTCGTTTGGGTTTTTCTAATTCAATTATTAATATTAGCTTCATAGATGCATTTGAACCAGCTTCATTCTCACGCTTCTCCGTCAACTTTTACTTGTCCACCGCCCATTAGTACTATCTAGTTTGGAGAATCAAGAGATAGTTTGTCATTTTGTTCCTTATTTACCTTTTATTGATACAACCATTTTTCAAAAACTCTTAATTTATTATATTCAAAAGGTGATATAATAAGATTGTCACTATATTTATTGTTCCTAAAAGGTATGTCAAGTTAATACTCCCTCCATTTCAAATTAATTGAATTGTTGGGGTGTTTCACCCCCTTTAAGAAAAGAAGATTAAGACATAAATTAGACTTAACTTTTCATTTTTACCCTTATTAATTATTATCAAATTTATGATCAAAATAACTAAACATTAATTAATACTAACTAATTTCAGTACTAACTAATAAAGTGTAAAATTAGAAAAACATTCTAAAAGTGGCCTTGAAAATTGAACAATTAAGTTAATTTGAATAATAAAAAATATCTCAACAATTTAATTAATTTTAACTGGAGGGAGTACTAAACAAGTAAAAGAAACATTCTAAAAGTGGCCTTGAAAATTGAACAATTAAATTAATTTGAATAATAAAAAATATTTCAACAATTTAATTAATTTTAACTCGAGGGAGTACTAAACAAGTAAAAATGAATGGAGGGAACATTAATTAAGAGATTCTTTTTGACTATTTTATCCTCGTTTGAGTCTTGATATATAATTTTTTTCTCATTAAATATTTATTCTATTGAGGATTTGAGGTGTTTAAAAAATATTTTGACTTTTTAAAATAACAAACATAATTAGAGATAATTAATTTTAAACAAAACAATTGATTTTACAATGGAGCAAAAAAAGTGAGTTTGTAAGGAGGGGTAAAAAAATAAAATAAAATGGAAAGTCGTAATTAAGGCCTTTTTTGCACTTTAATGGAGTCTTAATCATTCAGGTTTCCGTCATTAAGAGTATATTTGACATTACTGCTAAAAATTGCTTATTTTTAGAAGTATTTTTAAAAATAGTTTTTCAGAAAAATGCTTTTCAAAAAAACATTTGTATTTGGTCAAAACAATTGATTTTACAATGGAGCAAAAAAAGTGAGAGTTTCTAAGGAGGGGTAAAAAAATAAAATAAAATGGAAAGTCGTAATTAAGGCCTTTTTTGCACTTAATGGAGTCTTAATCATTCAGGTTTCCGTCATTAAGAGCATATTTGACATTACTGCTAAAAATTGCTTATTTTTAGAAGTGTTTTTTAAAAATAGTTTTTCAGAAAAATGCTTTTCAAAAAAACATTTGTATTTGGCAAATTTATTTGAAAAGTGTTTTTGATAAGCAATTTGTGTTTGGCACGTATCAATGTGCTTTTAATATTAAAATTATTTTATAGAGAGAAACTATAATAAACATCTAATACAAAAACTTTAATTACATTTTTAATTTAATTATCTAAAATGTACATATTCAAATTTTCAATCCATATTATACATAGATAAATATTGTTAAAAAATAATGAAAAAAAGAACTTTTTTGTTATGTGTTACCTATTTTTTTGGATTCAATCTTAGCGATTATCCTTTTTTTTGTTATAACACTCTAAAGTCTAATACAAAAACTTTAATTACATTTTTAATTTAATTGTCTAAAATGTACATATTCAAATTTTCAATCCATATTGTACATAGATAAATATTGTTAAAAAATAATGAAAAAAAGAATTGTTTTGTTATGTGTTACCTATTTTTTTAGATTCAATCTTAGCGATTATCCTTTTTTTTTGTTATAATACTCTAAAATTTTAAAAAATTCAAACTAAAACAAAATAATACTTAAATTAAGAAAAGAAAATTTTGTTATTTATTACTCGTTTTTTTCGGGGGGGGGGGGGGGGGGATCTAAATCTTTAATCGTTATTTTTTCTCTTTTTTAAAATATTGTTGTTACTTTTATTTCTACTTCTGTAAATAATACATAAAGTATTATATACAATATAATATATAAATAATAATTAAAACATAAATAAAATAAAAAAATTATATGAAAATGAAAAATAAAATTCTTGAATAAAAATCAATCAAACTTATGTGATATGTTAATTAATTAATAAGAGATATATTGATAAATATGTATATATATAAGAGATATTTTAGTCTTAAAAAAATTAATTTTCTATTTCTGTTTGTATTTTTAAAAAAACATAAATTTTTATCTTCTTCCCAACAACAGAAAAATTGTTTCTGCTTCCATTTAAAAGCATCCACTTAAAAGTAGTTTAAGAATTTTTCATACACTTAATTTCTCAAAATAAGTGCTTTTTTTCTAAAAAAGAGAAACACTTCTAGGCTTCCCAACAATAATGTCAAACAGGTTCTAAGTCTATTTGGTGTTTGTTTTTTCTTATTTTACAAGCATCTAAAGAATATGAATGATCAACATCTATAACAAAGTCTTAATATCATTAAGATATCTAATTAAAAGTTTTTATAAAGATGACAATTCACGCTACTTCATCTACTTCACCTACCACCCACAATCATCACTATCGTCAGTTATCAAAATCAATCAATAGCATCATTAGCAATTATTTACAATCATCATCACAAATAATTAATGTTATATCCACTAATTACTATCTATAATTACCACCATTAATCAATATAGCTAACCTCCATCATCATTTGTTAGGATCATTAATTATTACTATCATTGCACTATTAATTATCAGTCACCACTAACAACCATAATTAATCACTATTGTCAATCATTATGTCATAAGATACCCTCCACAACCATCATCAGTGAACACTCGACACCATCCCAAATTGACACAGATTATCACCATCTTTAGTCGTCACCACTCACAATTTTCATATAAATTTTTTTAAAATTCTATTAATATAATATCATATCAATTTAGGATTTTATTTAAATTATATATTTTTATTTTTAAAAACAGAAATTTTGTACATTTAAATGTTAAGGAAAAAAAAACAATCTTTATTAATTGATATTCTGATCTTAATGCAATTTCTTAAGATCTATGAGAGAGTTGGTGACAATTTTGTTGGAGTCAGCCTCTTGGTTTTGCTATGGAAGTGCCAAATTTTGCGGAGCAGGTTGACTTAGGCAATAAAAATCTCTATATACATTAATATAGCTTATTTTATCATTATAAATAATTTAATTTTAACTGGCCTCCAATTGTTTTTTTTATATGTTTTTGGAGACATTATTAGGAGAATCAAATTCATCTAATTAGATTAATTTTTTCCCTAAAAGAAAAAATACAAAATAAAAGTAAAAAAAAAAAAAGAATAAATAAGATATAAGATATTTCTATAAAAAGGAGTTGATTGTATTAAAATGATCAAAATGATTCTTCATCTATAGGGGTTGCTTTATTTTGGTCCTTAATATATTCTAGGTGATTGAAATGGTCCTTCATGTATGACAAAATGTGATCAATTTGATCCTTTACCCTAAACTTAACAAATTTGTCCCAAAAAAATGTTAAATATAACGGTGGGCTCACATAACTTACAAATCCACTATTTTTCTCTTCTTAATTTATTACTTCAAAATTCTTCTTAATTTATTACTTCAAAATCTAACACTATTTTATCAAGAACAAATGTAATACCAGCCATATTAGCATTTACAATCAAAAGACAGAACCAAGCACAACATAGCATAACTTCGCACAAAGAAGAACCCAAACTCACACACTGAATCTTGTCTCATTCATCAATCGCAGAGCCACATTAGGAATGAATATACAAGTTACATAGCCACTTCAATCAGAAATATCAAAAAATAAATCTAGTAGAACCCACTTATCAACAACCAAACAAGGACGATACAAAAAATTCACAGCAATAGTCCCAATAACATGAAATTCAAGAACCACAATTCACAAAGTAAAACTTGTTCTAGATTACCCACCAAAATCCCCACCATCCCACACGTTGACCTTTCTGGAGAATTAATCACTCCAAACAAAAAAAATAAAAATAAACAATAACCAAAAGAGGATTATTATGACCAAAGGAAAGAAACATCAATAGATTAACAAAAGCAATCATGTATATAGAAAGTACCAAGAACAACGTAAATGTAAATATTATACCATTCAACTCATAGATTAAACTATTAACTTAATTTTCTATCTTGGTTACGTTCTACCGATAAATCAAATTCTTAACAATCCATTTCATTCAACCTTTTTACAATAATTATTTTGTGAATTGTGTGGTTAGATGTTAGAGAAAATGGTGTTAGATTTTAGAATTCATGAAACTCTTTCTTTGAGCTAATAAAGATGGTAAAAATGGTGGATTTGGTAAGTTATGTGGGTCCCACAGTTATATATAACAGTTTTTGGGGCTAAATTGTTAAGTTTAGGGTAAAAGACTAAATTGAACACATTTTGTTATACATGAAAGATTATTTCAATTACCTAGAATATATTAAGGACCAAAATAAAGTAACCTCAATACATCAAGGACAATTTTGATCATTTTCTCGTATTAATTTAATAGATTTTATAGTGACACAAAGTAGAGCAGATACCAATTATACTTTTTATCTGTATTTAAGTGATAACCACCTTGGTTGGCTAGGAAATTCACCTCTTCATTATATAAAGCCTCAAACTTTGCCTCATCCGGATTAGCACACTCGATACCCACGGCATTGACACCCCGACCACCTGCATGACATTTTTAGACAAAATGTAAGTTGTGTCATGATCTTGGCCATGTTCTGGTTTCTCTCTTGGTCTTTCTCCATCTGCTGCTCTTTGGTCAGTTTAAACGTGAGAGGGGAGACCTGGTCTTCACGGGTATACCACGTCCGGTTTATGATAGTCATCCTATCCAAGAGTTGTTGTTATCACATAAGGTTGCTGCATCAAACCTCCACGAGAAAGTTGGTCAACAACACCCTTATTTACCGAGTCAAGACTTCGATAAAAATACTGCAGCAACACGTTGTCAGGCAAGCCATGAGTTGAGCATTGAAGCACCAACTTCTTGAATCGCAGCCAAGTTTCATAAATTGGCTCGCCTTCTAGATGCTTGAAGCTCTGAATGCTATCCCGAAGAGTATATCTTTGAAGGAGGAAAAAATCGCACTTAAAATGCGGTGATTAACTCCTCCCACGAAGTTAATGATTTACGTGGCAATTCAGCTAACCATTTACATGCCTCTCCCATTAAAGAGAACGGGAACAACATCAATCGAACCGACTTTTGGGAAATGTTCTTGAAGGAGAACTGTTCGCAAACATCCACGAAGTTTCTAATATACTCATGGGTATCCTCATAAGCCAAACCTCCGAACAGCCCCTTCAATTGCAAAAGTTGCAACATAGTACTTGTGATGTGGAACATCGCATTCCCTTCGACCGGAGGCAAGCGAATGGCACCAATACCACTCATTAGATGGGGTAATTAACATTAGGCTCGTTGACATCGTTAAGGTTTTCAATCTCATCTTGATGGCCTACTTGACTGCCATTGTTGCCGTTCACACTCATACTTTCATAGATTTTATAGTGACACAAAGTAGAGCAGATAGCAATTATACTTTTCATCTGTATTTAAGTGAATTTGAGAATCGCTTTAAAGTAACTTTTTTATTATAGTTATTTAGTGTAGTGTTTTTACAAAATATAATTTTTTTAATTTACATAATAATATTATAGTTTATATAGATATTAGATAATTCAAGTTACCAATAAGATGTTATCCATTCATTTATAATGTATTGCCTTGGGATCTTGTTGTAAGGATTTTTTTTACGAATTTAAAGATTTGAATAATTTAATTTAAAATTTTAAAATATTTATTTTATTGAAAAGTAACCAATAATTCTCTCTCTCTATTTTTTTTTATATATAAAATATCTGAAGGTTTTTCATGTCATTTACTAACTTTAATATTGTTTAATTAAAAATTAAAAAAAATCATAAAATTCATAATTAGATTCATTATTTTAAATATTGTGCATTTGTGTTAGACTATGGGATAGATCTAATCACAAGAAAAACAGCAGTGACTAGATAATTGCAAGAAATAGAATTTGAGCAAACAACACAAATTTTATTAGTTTAGGTCTTAATTATGTTTGCTCACATTAGTTTAGAAAATTGCCTCCTGTACCACTTTTTCTTCTCCAAATACATGTATCTACCGCACCCAAATACATGTATTTCTGATACATGCAGGTCAAATTAAGTGTAATTTGTTCCAGCTACATTGCATTCAATAGTGATTTACATGTATCGGGGAAATACTGACTCTCTCGCTTGCTTTTCTCTTCTTTTGCTTACCACTCTCTCTCTCTTGCTTGCCTCTCTCCATATATATCTGTATTTCAGAATCTATCTGGTATAAAAAAAATATATGCATTCAGTATCCACTCCCATCTTGCTCACTCGTCTCTCTCCTATCTCGCTCATAATAATATACTAATTCTTTCTGACACTACCTTTATTGCCAATTACTCTTTCTTGTATAAGCAAAAGCCATAAAAAGAAACTAATAAACAAATATAACCTCGTAAGATCAAAAAATATAATTTTTTTTAAAAAGACCCTTGAAACAAACATAATGCTGCAAGAGTTGATTTAATTAATTTCAGAAAGGACTTAAGAAATTGTACAACAACGGAGGTTTTTCCTACCAATCACCTTTTTCTCCACAAACAGAACTCAAACTCAAAACTCAAATTAGGAGGAAGGGTGAAATTTGCTGTTAAACTATGCAAAAGGTTCAAATTTATCCTTCATTTAAAAATAAAGGCGAATCTATTCCTTTTCGCGTAATTCAGGCATTCAGGGCCAAATTTGACACCAACTAGTAACATCGAGAGCATATTTGACCCAGCCATTTACCAGAGGATAAATTTGTTTCATTTCACACAGTGAGAGACAAATTTATCTGTTCATATATAGCCTTTCAGTCTATATATTATCTGTTCATTTAGGCAAAAGTAGTCAAGTAAGAATTCAATGTTCATTCTACCTGGAATTAAAATAGTCCAGTAAGGTATCTGTACCATAACATGAAACCATTTTATCTCCAGTTTCACTCCATAAAGTATTTCATAGGGGCACGTAAATACGAACTTTCTCACTCGTTGTACACAAAATATAGTCCACCATGGTGGTTTACAGAGAAAATTTGACACCTTCATCATCAGCTGAAGTTCCCTTAAATATTGCAAGCTTCCCTTTATGTTCAAGCTGCTTCAAAGCTCGCATAAGAACTGTACGGTCTATTCCATGAAGCTCTGAAAAATCAAAACGCCAAAGAAAAAGAAGAAGATAATAGCATAAGTCCATGAAGTTTGTCAGAGGATAAAACCTAGTTAAACCATGTACGCGAGTTCATTACTAACCATAAAATACATACAGAATTGCCAGATGTTAAACGTAAAATGTTTGATATAATGATCCACTGATATTTCTATTACATGTTTATGATCGAGTAGTTCAAGATTGAAATGTAAAACCTAAATTTTACCTGTTCCACGGGACTCCACCCCAGAACGTATTTCTTCAACTGTCATAACACTGTCTTCCAGCCCGTTCTCCTTCACCTAATTAGACAGATAATACTTCCATAAGGAATTTGATAAGGCTCGGTAATGGCAGGCCCAGCAGATTGCCAACACAAAAACAATGTGACAAGGTTGAATATACTGCTGTTCATCATTTCATTCAAAAGAAAACCAGACACCATGTCTTTCTGCATCCATCCCCAAATATGGTATATAGCAGTCTTCCAACAGGGAACCTAATTGCTAGACATTAAAATTGCATCTTTTATAGGATAACACTCCGTGAGAAATTCGACTCAAATGACCAAACTGAGAGATTTCAGATAAATTTAAGAAGAACAAGAAAGCAGGAAAGTGGAAGCTACGCAGAAGGGAAAAGGGGTCGTTGAAGACTGATGATAAACACGATCTTGCAGCGCCACCCTTTATAAATGGATAACCCATAGAGAAGAAAAATGGTTCTATACAAAGACAGTTATATGAGGTGGTAGGCGCAGAGCGAGGGAGAGCATGAGGAACATAGATCGGGATTATAACTCATAAGGTGGCTACATGATTCTCTTCTCCTTTACTTAATCTCTACTTTTGCTGTATAACAACATCATATGACATTTGCGTATGGTAACCAAGAATGAATCTTATATCCACTCAACTAATCATGGTACAGTCCCCTCAAATGCAGAGCCATTCCTAAACGCTACCAGGCTCTATAATCCACTAGCATATTGAGTTAGGACTGCTAAATTGAGAACAAACATCAATTATCATAAGGTTGCACTACTACTCACAAAGTTTACAATCAAGTCTGCCCAGTCTTGAATACGATGCCATAGGACTAGGCATTTTCTATGACCTTTATCCATCCATTCTGCACGACCTGTCAAGTAGATCAGAGTCAGAGATCTAGCCTTCTGCAGTACAACAGACTCTCATTAAGTTCCTATATATTATTCATGTGGCAAGATCACTTACCATCGGAAACCAAAGCCGAGAGAAATGCCTCCCTAGCTTCATGACTCAGAGATCCTGCACTATCAAAGATCATCTGTATTCAGTTGTGGCACACAAATATTGCCACCATTCCAGATTACAAAAGATTCTCATCCAGTCCGAGGCAAGCTATACCACATAAAGAGATAATCACATTTTCTTTTAGCTAAAAATGCAAGGATTTTGCATTTCTTAAAAAAAATAAAAAATCAACCAGTACCGGCAAGCTTTACCACCTAATGCTATTGTGATTGAACTTTCTTTTGGTTAATATGGTCTATGAACAGACATGCATACTTAATGGCATAGAAAAACTGAAGAGATCTCTTCAGTAACCTTGTGCTCCAGAGGAATAAGTATTACAAATTCACGCCATTAAACTTTATAATCACATAAATTTAAACAGTTTGATCATTTATATGAATTTCTTACTTCCCTTGGAAACATTTGCAGAGGAAAAGAAATTCATTGGAGGCAATGTACATGTGGTTTAAAGTCAATCTTTTGTTGCTAGATAAGCTAACGTGAATTACTCCATGGCATGCTACTATAATATAATTCCATAATATTTTGATAAGTGGTAACATAGCAGAAATTTTCTCAATGGATCTGAAACTTTTAAAACATTTTACATTCAATTGTAATGATATTTACATTTTGCTCTTTTTCTGTTTTGCAGCTGTTTCTTATTAATTTTCCTCTAACCATCCCACTTCCTTGGAAATTAGATGAGTAACCTACTGATTCACATGTAATTAATCCATTTTCTTCCCTGGTTGTAGGATAATCTCTGTATCATTGGTTATTTCAACAACAAACTGAGAAAATCAGCATAAACATATTTTATGCTCCTTTTCATGCTGGGACTAGATCATCTCAGTTCAAATGTGCATGCATGCATGAGAATGTCTATTTTGTTTCTGCTTCCTTGCTTAATGTCCAGTACAGATTCGTGACAATCTTGTAAGAATCCAGAGGGTGATAGTTACTTCTTTCAAATTTAAATGAAACTCATTTTGCTTCGGGACATTCCAGAATGTGGACACCATTTCATTTCTATACAATTTTCAAGACCTTTAAAGAATTCAAATTCATAACATATGCATTTTATAGCTCTGTAATATTTTCCGATGAGAAATCATAACTTTTTAAACTATAACTTCAATATTTTCTTCCATTATCACTACTATAATGTATATTTTTAGAACAGATCATCACTATTATAATATAAGTCAAATTAGCATCTTAAATTTCACATGAGTTGGAATGGAGGCAGTGCTCTTTTAAGTTCCTCAGGCATTCAAGATCATTAGCTGTTGGTATAAATTTCAACCCACTTTACTGGATTTTTACCCAAAGCAATAATTTGGGGAATATATATAAAGCAGCTCCTTGGCAGAACGTCGAATATATAAAACACTAATAAGAAGAAGCACTCACTTTCAATAGCAGCATTACTGAACAATGGAAAGTCTACCTCCAGCGCAATCACAAAGATCTTTTGGGTTCGACAGAAATCAATTATGAGCTCTTTCCATAGTTGTATCTGCTTCTCTCTAGTTTCCCTCACAGGCTGCAAACTGGGAAAGAAAATAAATTATCATAAAACTAAAAACAAGCTTCCTGTTACACATTAAAAGGAAAACGTGTTTCATCCGCCCAATAAAAGACTGGATGGTAGATGAATGGAACAGGTACAAGAAGTCCTTAGTGATTACTTGAAAACAGACATTAGCTTATCAGAAATCCATAGGGATAACTGCTTCTAGGTTCTTTCCAGTTATAAGATACAACAATAAGAAAGCAATCCAAACTAAATTTCTGCAGGTAGATCTAACTGATTTTGTCATCCGAATAATGAGACTGCCTCCATTCCCTGATTAGAACCTTTCTCTAGGAATCATTCTATTTACTTTCTCCTCATTAGCAAATACATCCATCCATCATGTACCCATAACAAATTTAGTCCTAAAGCAGAATGGATAGACTCATATAGCCAACCTCCACTGATGTGGGAAATTGGGGTTGAGGCCTAGTTGATTGACATCTACTGCTGTCAAAATGCAGGTTCAACACACCGTCCAAGAAAAGGTTTTCCATATATTTTGACCAGACAAGTTCAAATACTAAATCCAGAAACTGAAATTTATAGCCAAGTGTTAATACATATAGAGACATGGAAATAAGGGCAGGAGCAAATTACGTGAAGTAGGGTGGATAATTAAAGAAGTTAGGCAGCTTGAATTCGCCTAGCTTCTGCATCTTTCCTGAATTACTTCCTTCTCTGCTTTACACCTCATTCAAAAATACTATTACTTGTAACAAATAAATATATAAAAGAAACAAGGAAAGAGAAAAATATCACTAAAATAAAACCCAATATTAGTGGTGGTAAAGGCTGGTTGGTTGGATTTGGACAAGTAAAAAATGAGTTAAATAGAAAAGGGGTCATAACCCAACCTGTTCATATCTACACGGGTTGGTTTGTGAATAATTCTGGTCCAACCAATATCTTGAAGAATAAATTTATCCAACAAAACAAGTCTGAATTCAAAAAAACATATTTCTTTACTGTGGTCTATTGAATTTCCCACAAAAAAGATATGCATTTGCTTGACATTGTCAAAATGGCATCAGAAATAACGACATAGAAGGTTCGTTTTCCTGCATGCTTAATTGAATTCAATAGGAAGTTCAGGTGATATATCCTGATTTCAAGTCATCAAATGTGCCTTTGGGTGATGACTTCAAGCCAAAAAGAGAGAGAACATAAATAGCCTGGAGCTTTTGCATGTCATCAAATTATGCATTTGAAGTGTAGCCCACTATTCTCACTTATCAGAAGAAAAGAAAAAAAAAAAACTGTAAAGCATTGCTATCACTAAGCAAACAACAGTCTTTCAGAAACTCCCACTCCAGAGCTCCTAGAGTCGGAATAGCATCTGACATTATCTTGAGATATGAAAATGCTGGCGTGGTAAATCCAAATCAGGAAGAATTGAGAAGAATGAATCACGTAAAACTTGGGCATACCAAATTCAATCTCCCAAATATTCTGAAGGTGAAGAAGAAAAAATCCAGAATTCGAAGTGAATAAAGCATAAACTCAGTAAATTCGAAGGAGGAAATAAACCCAATCACCATTTGTATCAAGTTGCTGAATTGGACCACAGAGAAGCATATATGACAAGTGTTCAGTATAATGCTTTCCGCAAAAAGGAAAAATGAGTTCCTACATTTGATCCAATTCCTAATCAATCCAACACCTAGTCATTGTTATCAACCTGAATTGGACCACAGAAAGCATATATGACATGTGTTGAGTACAATGCTTTCCGCCAAAACGGGAAAATGAGTTCCTACATTTATTCCAACTCCTAATCAATCTAACAACCTAGTCATTGTTATCAACCTTTAATATCCAAAAGTATCACCAATACACAATCTTTGTAGTACCTTACTGGCTTATCATACACCTCGTTTACTAACTATATGTCACCTAAAATACAGGCAAATGATAACAGTTTCCTCTTCCTCCATACACATCAAGAAACAGAAAAAAACAAAACTTTACATAAAATTAGTATCTGGGTGTCTTTAATAATGGAAAAAGAAAACAAAGACAAAGAGTACATACTTCAGCAAGCCAGAAACTCAGAAACCCAAACTTAACTACTTCAACAATCCAAAGGTTCTCTCTTTAGAGATGCCCAACAGAAGAAGAACCATATTTAAACTACAACACAATAGGAATTTATAATCACACAAAATAAAATTTTTAATCAAGAAAGAGAATCTAATAGAGATATTAGATTAGCACACCACAGTCGATGCTCCAAAGTTGCAATTTCACCCACAAAAAAAGGGTTATCTTTCGTCTTTCTTAAACAAAACTAATCTGAAGCACCTCAATTTCACTTGGACACAACAATCTGTAAATTAGGTTATGATGAAACTTTGGAAAAAGGAATGGGGGAAGAGAATGATCTGGTTTGTTTAAAGAGAAGCTCTGAAGAAAAAGTCACGTGCAGAAAGTTTTGTTCTGTTGAAAAACTCACGGTAGTTAAGGATCGAGACAGAAAATGTACCAAACTTGGATTATTAATGCTCCAATAGAAAGAAATAGGACTATTTTGAGTCTAAACTCAAAGTTAGTGGACCACTTTAAGCCTTTTATCAAATGGTGTGTGTGAAAAAAAATAAGAAAAAAGAGAAAGAAAATGAAAATGGAGTGCTACTTCTTCACTTGTCGTCTTCAATTCGATTCAAGACTGCCAATCACAGTAGAAGCACCCCACCCCCCACCACGAACCCAACAAAAGTTAGTATCTTTTTCTCTATCTTTATATGTTGAGTCTAGAATATGAATGATTACTTGTCAATCTTGAAAAATTCCAACTTTCTTGAAATTGTTTAGTGGACTTAGAGCTCGACTTTATTTGAAAATTTGAAGTGTAAAAGATTTGCCTTTTTTTCGTTTTCCCACTATTTGTCTATTTCCTGGTTTGTGGTCTGGCTCCTTTCTTGGTGTGGTGGATGATTTTGAGTTTAGCTTGTTGTTATATGTTTTTGAGGATTTTAGAGGAACCCAATGTTGAATCATATAGCATAGATGCTTTATCTTCAGTTTAACAAGCTATTGTAGTGAAATCAGTGATCTCCCTTTTCTTTGATTATACATCATAGTAGTTGGGATTTAGGTTTTGGCTGCTGTTACATCTGGTTCAGTGTTTGTTACTCATTACTTCTTAATTTATGTGACACTGTTTGACTAGGAACGGAGTTTAAGAAAGAATGGATGACTTTTGGAACTTGTGATCTAGAACAAGCCTTAGAGGCTATAAATCAAGTGTCATTAAGGGTAAAATTAAAAGAATTATACTTAAATTGTTTCTAATTATAGAAAGTAACATTCTTTTTCGGATAGTGGAAGTAGTAGTCTTTGTAGTTTGGTTAGAAATAGGTCGAAATAGAGAGGATTGATGATTTAGCTGATCCGAGGCTCGTTGGGGATTAAGGCATATTTTTTTTTATTTTTTTTTTGTGCTTAATAAGGCATATTTGTTGTTGTTGTTGTTGCATTAAATTGGAGGGCTTTTTGTTCTTTTATTACGCTTCATTTTGTCTCTTTATGTACGTTATCTGGTACTTCGCCCCTGCAGCTTATCTGTCTTGGATTGAAGTTTTCAAGCTTTACAAAGTGAGAATTGTTAAATAATGGCAGTGTAAGTTTGGGATGTTTATCATTTGCATTTTCCATTTTATGTTACTTTAATAATCCAGTTACATTTGTATTAATATGTCTGATTTTCGGCTTATTGATGGCTAAACAGACTGGCCTCTGCTCCTGGAAAGGTTTTGATGACTGGAGGTTATCTTGTTCTGGAGAGGCCAAATGCTGGTATTGTACTGAGCACAAATGCTCGTTTTTATGCTATTGTGAAGCCACTTTATGACGAAATTAGACCTGAAAGTTGGGCATGGGTGAGTGATATTTGCTGCACTTAACTAAATGATCAATTAACTGGAGTATGTATGACCATTTCTCATCTTGAGAAGCACCTTTTATGTATTTCCCTACGCTTTATTCCTACTGTAAGGTAGTTTTCTTATTCCTTTTCAGGGTTGGACAGATGTTAAATTGACTTCTCCCCAGATGTCAAGAGAAACCATGTATAAACTGTCTCTTAAACACCTAAAGCTTCAGCCTGTTTCTTCAAGGCAAGTAGTTCAAGTCTCATTAGTGAAAATAATATTTTTTCTTTTTATGCTTGTGAATTTGCAAAGTAGTTTCTTGTTTCTACTTTCTTTTTGGTGTCCTATGGGCTATGAGCTCCCTATGTGCATTGATGATTGAGTTTCTTTTGTAGATAACCGAATTTGGTGTAGGTTTTCTACTTTTTGGTTTACGGCTTCTATACAGGAGTTTACTCCATCACTAATAAAATTATTTACTTTATCAAAAAATGTTTGTGAATTTGCTAAAATTTATTTTTTTAAGTATTAAATGTACCTGGCTACTGTATTCTTGATGAATTTGGTCTGTTTTGTTATAACATGAATTGTAAAGTCATCTAAATAATGAGCAATGTAGTAACTTATATTTTTACTCGAACATCAGTGGATCAAGAAACCCCTTTGTAGAACATGCAGTGCAGTATGCTGTTGCAGCAGCCCATGCAACACTTGACAAAGATAAGAAGGACACATTGCAGAGACTACTTCTGCAGGGTAATGTCTGACACTCTCACCTTTCTTATCTGAGGATGATGACATTTCTTGATACGGGACTCACCTCATAGTTTTTGTTAAAGAAATTAGAAAAATAATTTCTCAAACTGCATTATCCATGCAGGTCTTGACATAACTATCTTGGGTTGCAATGAGTTCTATTCGTATCGGAATCAGGTGCTTTTGCAGCTTATTTTATATCTCTGATATGGCATGTAGCTCAGTGATAGATAATTACCTGTGAGTCCAGCTTGTTGGCATGAAGTGAAATTTGATATTCAGTAATCACACAGTTGTTGACTTAATATTTTCTAATTTGTGGCAGCTGTTTCAAGATTTTCAGTGGGCAGGAAAAAAATTCATGAGACTATATAGTGCCCTGGCAATTTTAAAATTAAGGTTTTGCTCAATTTGTTGAATGATTTAATGGAAAAATAGTACTGAGTACTACCTCAATCTAGAAGTGACCTAAGTTGACATAATAATCAATTTGACCAATTGCTGGACTAATATTTGACTAAACCTTTTCTAAGTTCAGAAGATAACACTGGACAAAATATACAATTCTTATTAGAAATACTTTGAAACAATAAAAAATTGATTATGCTATTCCAAGTTGATTTATATAGTTGATGTTTAAATTCGCAAGTTTAAGACAAAAAGTAGAACTAGAGTAGACTACTTCAACAGAAGTCACAACTGCAGAAGTTGTTAAACGGAGTGACTAGTCATTCACCCAGGGAAAAAAAATTCTGCTTATTAGATTTATTAATGAAGTTACAGTATTTTGTATAGAATATAAAAACATTTCTACAAGGATTTGTATAGTATATCAAAACAAAATTGACGCAAGCTTCAGTTATCCTGATCATCTTATTGCTAAGACTTATATATCTTGATCACATTGCGCTGGACTATAGCGACAGAAATTGCAATGACATTGATACGGGGATTTTGTGTGGCTGGAACTGGTCAACTCGGATTACTCCTTTGTAATAATCATTGACTGAAATATTTAACTTTCTATCAGATTACATTGTGTAACAAATGCATAGGCTAAGATGCTGTCCAAGATGTTATGCTACAAACTAGTTTGCATGTATTCTCTAGTTTGATAGTAATTGAGACCTCTCTGTTAATTATTTATGTAGATTGAAGCACGTGGGCTCCCTCTTACACCTAAGTCATTGGCTTCCCTTCCACCTTTTGCTTCGATCACCTTTAATGCAGAAGAATCAACTGGAGAAAATCGCAAGCCTGAAGTTGCAAAGACTGGATTAGGGTCGTCAGCAGCTATGACAACTGCAGTTGTTGCCGCCTTGCTTCATTATCTTGGCGTTGTGAACCTCTCCTCTTTGGATGAGGACCAACTCCAAGGAAAGAAAGATGTAGCTGATCTTGATGTAGTTCATGTGATAGCTCAAACTGCTCATTGCATTGCACAGGGTAAAGTTGGCAGTGGGTTTGATGTTAGTTCTGCAGTTTATGGAAGTCAACGCTATATCCGGTTTTCGCCTGAAGTGCTCTCTTCTGTGCAGGTCTTCTTCATATTCCATCTTTTTGATTAATTTGTTGGCATAGTTTTGATCATAGATAAAGTAGTCTGTTAAGTTTTCTCAGAGGCTCGGTTACGGGAAAATCGCCTGAACGGCTTCAGCATATATATTTTATAATTTAATATGCCAAAGACTTACTTTCTGAAGCTCATTAATAATCCATGTTTAAATAACTTTTTTCCTAAGATAATAAAGTTAATGTGCTCTTTGTAAATTGAGATAACTTCATACGAAGATGTTGAATACGTTGCATCATTCAAACCCCTGTGAATTGCATAGCTTTTGACTAAGTGTAATGTACTCTTTCCGAATTAAGATAAATTCATATGAAGATGATGAATATATGACATCATTCAATCCCCTGGATCTTTGGTTAAGTGGTAAGAGCCTGTGTGTGATGTGTGAATTATGTAGATGAGGTGCAAGTCATGAGTTTGAACCTTGTGACGTACCAAAAGCTTAGTATTAAGAAGGGTAGAGGGGCGGGTCTTTATCCACCAAGTTTCGGACCATGTGCCAACTGGCCCTCATGAATTTCTCGCTTACTAAAAAACAGAAAAAAAAAACGTATCGTCACTCAAATATTGTTGCCATCACTACATGCTTCAGTGGTGCTAAAATCTAGCTTGGTCACCCAAGGCCCAGTTTATACCAGGATTAATTATCTGTTGGCATTTTTCCAAAGAATGAAGAGGGGAAATAGTAATCGGAGGAGTGGTAACCATAAAATTACCTAAAGAGTTAATCATTTTTCCTCTAGTCTAAACCTCATGTTGCTGTAATGAGAAGTGCATAACATGTCAATACCAAGTGAGCTGTTGGGTTTTGCTAATTGTCAGGCCACTTTTGATTATCTGTGTAAATTTAATTTCTTTGTCAACAATTAATAGAGCTGCTTTTCCTTCAGGTGGATAGT
The DNA here is from genome assembly GCF_000226075.1 of Solanum tuberosum. Taxonomy (NCBI): domain Eukaryota; kingdom Viridiplantae; phylum Streptophyta; class Magnoliopsida; order Solanales; family Solanaceae; genus Solanum; species Solanum tuberosum. The sequence continues at coordinate 1,187,043 of NW_006239074.1, read as the reverse complement.
TCGTCTTCTCTTTTTCATCATTGTTTGGCATAACAAATTTGTTGTTGGTCTTAGCAAAGGTTTGGAAATAATTCATTCTCAATTCTGCAAGAACTTTTATGAAAGCCTTGATTTAATCAAAATCTTCAGTTGGTTCTTATGCTGAGGGTATAAGATTAAGGAATGGTGTCGGGGTTTGTATAACGTGTCAGGGGAACTTATGGGACATTTGATGCCTGCTTATATTGATACTTCAGTTAGCGTGAAGGAATAGTTCTTCAATCAATCAATCAACTATACCTCATTTACCAAACTAGTTGGTGTCGGCTATATAAATCTTCTATATCCATTACACTCTCTCCGGGCGGATGTCATCCCAACCAACATCTTCTAATTACTATGCGGAGTTATGATTGTGGATTTGAATCTAAATCTATCGAATCTAGTTTCACAACTGTTCTGACATTCTTTTGGATTAGCAGAATGCAGGTATGGCAACACCACTAATAGAAGTCATTGATGATGTCCTAAAAGCAAAGTGGGACCATGAGAGGACCAAGTTTTCATTGCCTCCTTTAATGACATTAGTAAGTCTGATATATTATATTCCACAACTTTATGAATGTTTATCTGGTGAAGAATAATGGATTGCTCATCTGCTATAAGCTGGATGATCAGAATTACTGTTTTACATGTTAGGCGACCTTTAATGACACATCTACACATCCTCTTTTGATCTCCATACGCGTAGCTGACTACGCAGCTGATTGATTATCATACCGGCAGATAGAACTATAAAACTGATTTCAGCTTCAATTGCTTAATATTGATGTCAAGTGTAAATTTATCCACCTGGTGCTTGGGCTAAACACTCAAATTTCTTTTGCAGAAGATACTTAAACCTATATGATGATGATAATGATATTAACTTTCACATAGGTCAATGATCCAACCTAGCATGCTTTTGCTGGTCCTCTTTTGTTGAGTCCCCTGATTAGCTGTATAAATTAAACATTATAACTGAAGATGTTGCCTGACTGAATTTTTTCCTTTTACTTGCCACTTTAATGGATTTGTTCTTGCTCTTCCAAGGCATCCTACTCCAGCAGAAGTTGTCTCAATATTGAAGTGTTAATTGTATGTGATGCACATTGTTTCTTCTTCTAAGTTGCTGGAGCTAATAACTGAACACTTGCAGTTACTTGGAGAACCGGGCTGTGGAGGATCTTCAACACCATCAATGGTTGGAGCTGTTAAGAAATGGCAGAGGTCCAACCCTCAGGATTCTCTAGAAACATGGAGAAGGTTGTCAGAAGGAAACTCTGCTCTTGAAGCGCATCTAAATACCTTAAGTAAATTGGCAGAGAGACATTACAATGCTTATGAATGCATCATCAATGCCTGCAGCCTGCTTCCTGCTGAAAAGGTAAAGTGGAACTAGAACGGAGCTCGAAAAGCTTGTGTGATCCTCTGAACTTTATTCCAGACAGTTTTTGGGTCCTCCATCTTTCTGTTCATAGTCCTCCTTGGGCAGTTTTATGCAAGTCCTAATCTTGCATTACATTTGATTGCCGATTTACGTCTTCTCGATTAAGATTTTACTATTATCTCTCGTTCTTGAAAGCTGTCCCTGTGATGTCTCATATCAGTGAACTCCTTTCTACAATTTACCTTGCAGAAGTATGCAGCTAAGGGCTAATATAATTATTTAATTTGCATCTTGTCCTGCTTGTCACTAGAATCATACTTGAGATCAACTAATTACCTTTCTTCTAATTCAATTAACAGAATACCCAAAAAAAACAACTTATATTCACAACAGTATACCTAGTGTAATCACAAGTGGGGTCTGGGAGGGTGGTGTGTATGCCGATCTTATCCCTACCTTGTGAAGGTAGAGAGACTTCAAAGGTCCTATTTATAGCCCAAAGTTTCAAATGTAAATATTTTGAATATGTACAGCAATCGGGTTCTCATTACTTTTTGGTATAATTGTGGAATTTCTATTCATAGAATATTATTCCAAAGTTTAGAGATACCTTTTTTCATTTTGAATTTTGAGTTCTTCTGCTTTTAATCATGAACAGTGGTTGGAGAGAGCAAATGAACCAACTCAAGCAGAAATTGTTAAAGAATTATTAGGAGCTCGAGATGCTATGCTTCGGATTAGGTATCAGATGCGGAAGATGGGAGAAGCTGCTGGAATTCCAGTAAGTTCTCCAGTCCCATGTAACTAGACTGTTTCTTCTCTTTTCTTTCACTTATCACTCCTCGCCTATATAAGAATTACTTCAGATGCAAATTTATCAAGGCATCACTCTATCTCAATGATGTAAAAGCAGGCGTTGTTTCTGAAGAATTGAATTATAGTGTCCATTTTCTTAGGGTTTCTATAAATGTCCGAGAAGTAAGAAGAAAAATTGTTAAATGAAGTAATGACAAAGTAATGTTCTTGCATGTGTTTGAATCAGCGGAAAAAAATTCCAAATGAGAAAGTAAAGTAGGTTCCATTCAAATTCCTACATCTGTTGCAAAGTTTAGGAGTTTTGAAGGGACATGGTTTCTTAATTTAAACTTTCTTCTGCCTTTCAATAGACACTTCGCTAGAAAATTCTGTTTTTCGTCTAATTTACCTTACTGCAATTTTCTCATGGAACATATTTCGATGACCTTGACATTCAAGCAATGCCTGTAAGGTCAAAAGCTCTTAAAGAGCAGTGCACTGCTGACTTTTCCATGTTTATGACCATTTCTTTCACCTTGTACACAATTCACAGATAGAACCAGAATCGCAATCTCAGCTTCTAGATGCTACAATGAATATGGAGGGAATCTTGTTGGCTGGCATTCCTGGTGCTGGTGGATTTGATGCAGTTTTTGCAGTTACCCTGGGGGCTTCAAGCAAAAATGTGACTCAAGCTTGGAGTTCACTTAATGTTCTTGCAATGCTAGTAAGAGAAGATCCTCATGGTGTGGCCTTGGAAAACAACGATCCTCGAGCAAAGGAAATTACTACAGCTGTTTCTTCTATTCAGCTTGAATAATAATCTGGAAGTTGGAGATCACTTGAAGTTGTTTACTTTTCTAGTGCCATATGACTATAACAGAAGATCTTAAAATATTACTAGAATGTATAGATTGCCTTTCTACTTTCTAGTTCAGGTAGGATTTATCAGGTAGTTGAAGTTTCAAAACTGTAAGGTCACAGTGACCTTCTATTGTTTGAAGAGGGCAAACATTTGCCACGAAAAAATAAGCCAAATGAGTGCCTGCTCTAGTTCTATGGATCATTGAACCAAAAAATAAATCTTGCTGGAATTGGATTTCTCTTTTACTTCATAGTTCAAATTGATTGTTTAAGTTTTGTGGATCAAATATTTAGCTCCAGCAGTGAGAGCGCGCCTACACAGGATTACATGATTTCTTGTCAATTTCTTATGGATCTCTAGGATTGGCATGATTCTGAAGTTAGGTGCTAATATTATTTACATCTTTGAACTGCAGAAAGCATGACTACAATTATGAAAGGTAAGTCCGAAGGGAAAAAGAATATGTATTCACCAGTAATCTTTACAAGAGCAAGTTCCATCTTTGAAATGGTGGAACTGATTTCTGTCCCTAACAACGATATCTCTTTCGTAAATCATGGAAATAAGTTTAGTGTATGTGTGACAATCACTACACATTCTGACATTTCTCACTATTCTTATAGGAGAACCTTGAGATGTTTTTATAAGTGCAAATGCAATTGCCAGCTTTTGACAATGAGTGCTCAGTCTTTGCCTCTTCTCTTCTTCATCTACATCAAACAATACCAATGATGTATCTGGTGAATACCCTTCAAATTTCAGTTGCCATTCCATTTGGTGAATCATTTCATATACCTCATCACTGCAGGTATGTGACCTATCTTGTGACACAAACTTGTAGAGCTTTCTGTCTGCTTCAACCAAGCAAGAACCAGGTACTTGAATTATCCCTTCATTAACCATTTTTGTCCGAATTACAGCCATCTTTTCCCACATTTTAGCTTGTGCATATATATTGCAGAGCATCACATAATCACTAGCATTTCTTGATTTCAACATGAAAAGATTCTTGGCTGCTACTTCTCCCAACTCAACATTCTGATGAACTCTGCAAGAACTTAGCAGACTTCTCCATAAGACGTCGTTTGGCTCCATTGGCATGCCTTTGATGAGCTCCAAAGCTTCCTCAAGCCTCCCAGCTCGTCCCAAGAGATCAACCATACACCCATAATGCTGAATTGTTGGCTCTATCCGATGCTCCAGTCTCATCCTATCAAAACATTTTAACCCTTCTTCAACCAATCCAGCATGACTACAAGCACTCAAAACCCCAACATAAACAACATCATCTGGTTCTATTCTTTCTTTGAGCATTTCATGGTAGATCCTTAGAGCTTCCTCTCCACGCCCGTGCAATGCCAACCCTGAGATGATGGCACTATAGGACATCTGGTTCTTGTTTGCCATTCTTTGAAAGAGAAACAACCCTTTCTCTAGACATCCACATTTAACATACATGTCTATTAAGGATGTCTCTACTATAACATTGAGACCAGTCATGTTCCTTAAAAGATATCCATGTGTGGCTTTCCCAAAATCAAGGGCATCCAAATGAGTACAAGCAGAAATCACACTCACCAATGTACTCTCCTCTGCCCTCCAACACCCCTCAGAGTTCATTTCACCAAAAACTTTGAGGCACTCAGACCATAGTCCCAAATTAGCATTAGCTGCAATAAGTGCACTCCAAGAAGCTATAGTTCTTTGATCCATTTGCTCAAAGACAATGCAAGATTGCCTAACTTCTCCACACTTCCCATACATATTGATCAAGCTGTTCTGCACAAACACATCATCCTCATGTCCAAACTTAAGAATCTGCCCATGAATCTGCTTTCCTTCTTTGAGTGCCCGAATTCGAGCACATACTTTAAGAAGTGTAGGATATGAGAAATTATCTGGTTCAACCTCATCTTCAATCATATGAACATACCAAAGTAGAGCTTCTTCCAAGTTCATATCTTTGACATATCCTCTTATAACAGTATTGTATTCAAATGAACGTGGATCATCGATTTCATCGAAAATCAAACAAGCATAGTCCATGCTGCCCCATTCTGAAAGTGCACAAGTGGATAAAAGATTGCCTGAACAGAAAGAGCTACAAATGAATCCAAGCTTCAAGATTTGGCCATGAACTTGCTTCAATTCCCTCATACTGTTGCATTTCTTGATCATAGAAATCCATTCTTGTTCCTTCAAGCTAAAGTTGAATTCTTGAGCTTTTGCATGATATTCTTTGGGTATCAGGAATGGAGTCTGATAAAGGACTGAAGTCCTCACCATCCTGTTTTACACCATCATTTAATTTCAAGAATTTCTAAGCTTGATGAACTGATAAACTCACTAGTCACTAGTGCAATAGTATCAAGATTACAACTTTGTGCTATGAAAATATTAAAATTTTGGAATTGGAAAAGAAGTGAAAGTAGCTTCAAATGTTGAACATTTTCTTGATTGGGACAACTAGAAAGTGTGCTCTCATCCATGAGATTTGGAAAGTGAATTTGAACCAGAAAAAATCTGCCAAGTCATGAGACATGTGGAAGTTGATAGGATAATGTTTTTGAGTTGATGGGGTCCACAAAGTATGGAATTAAAATATATGTAGCCACTCATATAGTCCTATTGCGCTTTTGGTAAATGTTCTACAATTTTCATTGGTTAGCCTAAAATGGGATCAATTGATACAATATCTAAACTGGAATGACCCTGCTGGTGGACCCATTATCTTATACCAAGTCACCAAGGATTAAAAGGAAAAATAAATTGAGAGGCATTTATTAATGAGCTTAAGGTCTTGTGATATGAAATCAGATTGATATGAAGTTGAAGTTTTGTTTGTACTTGTAATTTAGATTTCTTAAGTTATATTTTTTTTCTCATAAACATGAAAGCGCTACAAGATGTGAAAATTATCGAAATTTCCTGAACTTTTATATATTTTTACCAAAATGAGCAAACTATTATTCATTAACAAGATATCAGAATATCTTAAGGCACCGCATTGATAGATTGCATTGTTTATGTTCCTTTTATAAGTAAATGTTTGCAATTACAAACTTTCAAATACACAAAATTTTATAAAGATTTTTTATTTGATATCATAATTCCATATAGGATGTCCAAATACAAGCTAATAGTAGATAATGAATTCCCTTGTTTTTTTTTGGTTTCCCACTCGGTGTTCGGAGCCCACATTGGAGCTCCGACTAAATCCAGATCGCGCTTTGCAGGGCCCATTCGAGGGTGGCGCTCCCAACAGGATATGAATTCCCTTGTTATCTTCTTCAACATCTAGTTTTCTCTCAGTATTCCAGTTTTATAGAGCATTCTTCTTATTTTCTCTTTATTTTTCAATTTTAAATGTACTCAAAATAATATTGAAACCCCAAGTTTTCTTTTTAACAGGCCTGAGCCCCATTTTCATTTTGGAGCCCATATGTCCTTTTTTAGTTAGCCCAACATTCATTGGCTATAAAGTTCAGTCACTACATAATAAACTCCAGATATATGGATCTGAAGTTAAAATCGCTTTAAAATACAATTTAAATTTAGCTGAATTTAGGCTACGAAGCCTGAATTCTGACCTAAAGATCTGAAATTAAAATTTATTTATCAAACTTCAAATGTTTTTAGGTGTGAAGTTAAGTTTTGATAGAGTCAATTTCACACAAGAAGGTTTGAAGAAGAAAAAGCAACAATAGCAGGAGATAATGGTCGGAGATAGTAGCGAGGTCATGATTTTTATTAAGGGGTATAAAATGTAAAGAAGTAAACGTACAAAAAAAATTAAAAATTTAGTATTTATTATACATACATAAAATATAATTTTGATCTTAAAGAAGAAGAGAGGAATTCTCAGCTAAATATTGTTTTCTTATGTAACACTCAAATTGTACAATTCTCAAATTTCAAGTGGTACAATTTGAATCAGTGTTTTTACAATGTTTTTTGGGCGAGTTTCGGGGTGAGTTTTGGGGTGGGGCGTATCAAAAACGCTTTGGAGCGCAAATTGAAGATGTAAATTCATAGGGCGTAAGTCTTATAATTTGGCGTGTAAGCTCAGAGCGTAAAAATGTAAGCCTTAGGCATAAAAACGCACGCCCCAGGCGTTAATTTATTTTTAAAAAACTTTTTTTTTGCTTTAAATCATATTTTTTAGTTTTGGTGTAATGATATTTCTCAAATAGTAATTATAATACTCTTTTTCTTCCTTATTTGTTATTAATACCTATCTCAAATAAAAATTAATATATTTTATATATATTATAGGTTATTTATTAAAATAAAACTATTGAAGTTTTACTTTTGCTTATTTTCTTAGTAGTAAAATTATAAAATGACATGAAACTACAGTCCGTAGATTCATTGGACTAATGCCCCTCCCCGCCCTGTACTGCATAAAACATCTCGCCTCACCTCACCTCACGCCTTTTAAAACACTAGTTCGAATGGTAATTGTATGGTCATGGAAGGCTAAAACTAGGAATGTCAAATGAAGGGGTTGAATTGAATTTGAGAATGTCAAAAAGGTTGAGTTAATAAATAGACGGGTCATTGATTCACTTAAATAATATTTGGGTTGAAGCGGATCGGATTGAGATGAGTTAAAATTATATGATCGGATCATAATTTAATCGTTTAATTCTTAGTAAGTTTGTTTTCTTATATATTTTTTTAGTATCTAATAAATTTATTTTCCTTATATCATGACTATATAAAGCATATCAAATAAAAAAAATGTCTTTTTAAAAATATTTAGACAAAAAAATTTATGAGTCAATTTGAACTTCATATCAATCTAATTTAAAATAGACTAAATTAAATAAATCAAAATAAATTTAGTTAATAAAATAAAAATATTATTAATTTCCACAAATCTAGACAAATTGTATGAATCATAATTTCATGGGTTGATTTTGTAATCCTTGACTGAAACAACTCAAATCTTTTTTTATATTTGATCAATTTTGGTTTTAACATTATAAAATTTTCATGTACTCAAAACAAGAGGTATATATATGAGTACAAAATAAATTATTTTTTTATGAAGTACTCTTTGAACAATAATTCAACTGCAGAAAATCACCAACTCCCAAAAGTTCAATTGATTGTCTTTGTTACATTCTGACCAGTCCACAATATGGCTAAGGTCCCCACCTTATACTTCACATTAATTATATGGTCCTCCACTTGCTTTTATATTTTATTACTATATATAAGTACTATTTTAGTACTTGGAATATTTTAGTGTAGTTGAAAAAGAAGAATGTAAAATTGGGTAATTCAACTAGGTTGAATTTGGACTAGTTATAATTGACTAAATTAATGACATAGATGGATTATTAACTTGGGTGGAGAATTGAATTCCCCGCTAAAAATCTTTCCTGACGGTCACTCAAGCACTTTCACGCAACAAGAAAGCAAAGCCTACTATTTTAGAGTATCGAAGCTCACGGAGTTTTCTGATGAGCTTTCTTTCAGAAGCCCAATTACAAAAAAAATAAAATCATATACACGAGACTTTGAGTCTCCTAAATCTTTCATATCAAACTGAATTTTGATACCTCAACTTGATTTGTTGATTGCTATTTTAATAATAAGATCGAATCAATTCCTGATAAAGTTAAATTTTAGATAGCTAATCAATTGAGATATGAAGATTCTCAAATAAATAAGTAATTAATGTTAAGTATAAAATGAAAAAAATAATTATCTTTTTTTGATATGATAAAAGTAATAAATATATTTTAAAAATAGAGGACAAATGAAATTAAACAGAAGGGGTAATAAAGTAATTTCAATAACAAATAAGGAGAGACTGAAACTTATACATAAATGGCATTTGCCAAATGCATTTTATACTTTCTTTCTCAGCTCTTTCTATTTAAACATCTAAGAAAGGTTTTTCAAGTTTTCAACGCCATGACCTTTTTTTAAAAGACAAAAAATAAAATTGTGGGTCGAGAAAAGAAACATAGGGGAGGGGATTAACAATCTGGAGAATCAAACATTCACCGATAAAGTTAAGTTTTAGTTAGCTAATCAATTGAGATACGAAGATTCTCAGAAAAATAAGCAATTAATGTTGACTATAAAATGAAAAAAATAATTATATTTTCTTGATATAATAAAAGTAATAAATATAGTTTAAAAATAGTGGACAATAAAATTAAATGGAAGGGGTAATAAAGTAATTTCAACATTAAATAAGGAGAGACTGAAACTTATACATAAATTGCATTCGCTGAATGCGTTTTATGCTTTCTTTCTCAGCTCTTTCTATTTGGGCATCTAAAAAGGGTTTTTCAAGTTTTCAACGTCATGAACTTTTTTTAAAAGACAAAAAATAAAATTGTGGGTCGAGCAAAGAAAAATAGGGGAGGGGATTAACAATCTCGAGAATCGACCATTCATCGATAAAGTTAAATTTTAGGTAGCTAATCCTCAAAAAAATAAGTAATTAATGTTGAGTATAAAATGGAAAAAATAATTATCTTTTCTAGATATGATAAAAATAATAAATATATTTTAAAATAGTGGACAAATAAAATTAAACGGAAGAGGTAATAAAGTTATTTCAACAATAAATAAGAAGAGACTGAAACTTATACATAAATCGCATTCTCCGAATGCGTTTTATGCTTTCTTTCTCAACTCTTTCTATTTGGACATCTAGAAAGAGTTTTTCAAGTTTTCAACATCATGACCTTTATTTAAAAAACCAAAATTAAAATTGTGGGTCGAGAAATGAAAAATGGAGAGGGGATTAACAATCTGGAGAATCAAACTTCACCGATAAAGTTAAATTTTAGGTAGCTAATCAACTGAGATACGAAGATTCTCAGAAAAATAAGCAATTAATGTTTAGTATAAATGGAAAAATAGTAGATAAATAAAATTAAAGGGAAGGGATAGTAAAATAATTTCAATAATAAATAAGAAGAGTCTGAAACTTATACATAAATCGCATTTGCCGAATGCGTTTTAAGCCTTTCTTTCTCAGCTCTTTCTATTTAGACATCTAATAAGAGTTTTTCAAGTTTTCAACGTTATGATCCTTTTTAAAAGACAAAAATAAATAAATTGTGGGTCCATAAAAGAAAAAAAAAGTTGAGATTAACAATCTAGAGAATCGAACATTCACCGATAAAGTTAAATTTAGATAGTTAATCAATTGAGATACGAAGATTCTTAGAAAATAAGCAATTAATGTTGAGTATAAAATGGAAAAAATAATTATCTTTTCTAGATATGATAAAAATAATAAATATATTTTAAAAATAGTGGACAAATAAAATTAAACGGAAGAGGTAATAAAATTATTTCAACAATAAATAAGAAGAGACTAAAACTTATACATAAATCGCGTTCTCCGAATGCGTTTTAATCCTTTCTTTCTCAGCTCTTTCTATTTGGGCATTTAAAAAGAGTTTTTCAAGTTTTCAACGTCATGACCTTTTTTAAAAGACCAAAATTAAAATTGTGGGTCGAGAAATGAAAAATAGGGAAGGGGATTAACAATCTGGAGAGTCAAATATTCACCGATAAAGTTAAATTTTAGGTAGCTAATCAATTGAGATACGAAGATTCTAAGAAAAATAAGCAATTAATGTTTAGTATAAAATTGAAAAAGTAATTATCTTTTCTTGTTATGATAAAAGTAATAAATATATTTTTAGAATAGTGGACAAATAAAATTAAGCGGAAGGGGGAATAAAATAATTTAAACAATTAGTAAGAAGAGATTGAAACTTATACATAAATCGCATTCGCCGAATGCTTTTTATGTTTTTCTTTCTCATCTCTTTCTATTTAGACATCTAAGAAGGGTTTTTCAAATTTTCAACGTCATGACCCTTTTTTAAAAGACAAAAAATAAAATTTTGGGTCGAGAAAAGAAAAATAGGGGAGGGGACTAACAATCCGGAGAATCGAACATTCACCGATAAAGTTAAATTTTAGGTAGCTAATCAATTGAGATACGAAGATTCTCAGAAAAGTATACAATTAATGTTGAGTATAAAATGGAAAAAATAATTAACTTTTCTTGATATGATAAAAGCAATAAATATATTTTAAAACTTGTGGACAAATAAAATTAAACATAAGGGTTAATAAAGTAATTTCAACAACAAATAAGGAGAGACTGAAACTTATACATAAATCGCAATTGCCCAATGCGTTTTATGTTTTTCTTTCTCAGCTCTTTCTATTTAGACATCTAAGAAGAGTTTTGCAAATTTTCAACGCCATAACCTTTTTTTAAAAGACAAAAAATAAAATTGTGGGTCGAGTAAAGAAAAATAGGGGAGGTGATTAATAATCTAGAGAATCGAACATTCACCGATAAAGTTAAAATTTTGTTAGCTAATCAATTGAGATACGAAGATTCTCAGAAAAATAAGCAATTAATTTTGAGTATAAAATGAAAAAAATAATTATCTTTTCTTCATATAATAAAAGTAATAGGGATAAGGGTCTGAAAAATACCTCAACTTTGGTTGAATTTGCTGTTGCGATACTAAACTTTCATGATGACCTATCACCTTTCTAGACTATTTAATACCGTATTTTAAACATATATATTTGCCCACGTGGACATAAAAAATAATGCAAAATTATAAATAGTAATGTGTCCTCGTGGGCACATATATACCTTTAAAATACACTATTAAATAGTTTAGGGGATAAAAAATACGATATTAAATAGTCTAGGGAGGTAATAGGTCCTTATGAAAGTTTAGTATCGCAACAGCAAATCCGACCAAAGTTAGGGTATTTTTCAGACCCTTATCCCAAAGTAATAAATATATTTTAAAAATAGTGGAGAAATAAAATTAAACGGAAGGGGAAATAAAGTAATTTCAACAATAAGAAGTGACTGAAACTTATACATAAATTGCATTCGCCGAATGCGTTTTATGCTTTCTTTCTCGGCTCTTTCAATTTGGGCAACTAAAAAGGAGTTTTCAAGTTTTCAATGCCATGACCTTTTTTTTTAAAGACAAAAAATAAAATTGTGGATAGAGAAAAGAAAAATAGGGGTGGAGATTAACAATCTGGAGAATCGAACATTCACCGATAAAGTTAAATTTTAGTTAGCTAATTAAATGAGATACGAAGATTCTCAGAAAAATAAGCAATTAAAATTGAGTATAAAATGGAAAAAATGGTTATATTTCTTGATATGATAAAAGTATTAAATATTTTTTTTAAAATAGTAGACAAATAAAATTAAGCAAAATGGGTAATAAAATAATCTCAACAATAAATAAGAAGAGACTGAAACTTATACATAAATCGCATTCGCCGAATGCGTTTTATGCCTTTCTTTATTAGTTTTTTCTATTCGGGCATCTAAGAAGGGTTTTTTAAGTTTTCAACGCCGTAACCTTTTTTTAAAAGACAAAGACATAAAAGTTTGGGTTGAGAAAAGAAAAATAGGGGAGGGAATTAACAATCTGGAGAATGGAACATTCACCGATAAAGTTAAAATTTAGGTAGCTAATCAATTGAGATACGAAGATTATCAGAAAAATAAGCAATTAATGTTGACTATAAAATGATTTTTTTTTCTTGATATGATAAAAGTAATAATTATATTTTAAATATAGTGGACAAATAAAATTAAGATGAAGGAGTAATAAAGTAATTTCAACAATAAATAAGAAGAGACTGAAACATTATACATAAATAGCATTCGCCGAATGCGTTTTATTCTTTCTTTCTCAACTCTTTCTATTTGGGCATCTAAAAAGAGTTTTTCAAATTTTCAACGTCATGACCTTTTTTTAAAAGGACAAAATTAAAATTGTGGTTCGAAAAAAGAAAAATAGGAGAGGGGATTAACAATCTGGAGAATCAAACATTCACCGATAAAGTAAAATTTTAGGTAGCTAATCAATTTTGAGGTATGAAGATTTTAAGGAAAATAAGCAATTAATGTTTAGTATAAAATGGAAAAAGTAGTTATCTTTTCTTGATATGATAAAGTAATAAATATATTTTTAAAATAGCAGACAAATATAATTAAGCGGATCATAAAGTAATTTAAACAATTAATAAGAAGAGACTGAAACTTATACATAAATCGCATTCGCCAAATGCTTTCTCAGCTCTTTCTATTTAGACAAGTTTTTCAAGTTTTCAACGCCATGACCTTTTTTAAAGTCAAAATATAAATTTTTGGATCGAGAAAAGAAAAATAGGGGAGGGGATTAACAATCCGGAGAATCAAACATTTAGCGACAAAGTTAAATTTTAGGTAGTTAATCAACTGAGATACGAAGATTCTCAGAAAAAATAAGCAATTAATTATGATGAGTATAAAATGAAAAAAAAAAATTATTTTTTCTTGAAATAACAAAAATAATAAATATATTTTAAAAATAGTGGACAAATAAAAATAAATGGAAGAGGTAATAAAGTACTTTCAACAATAAAAAAAAAGAGGCTGAAATTTATACATAAATCGCGTTCGTCGAATGCGTTTTATGTCTTTCTTTCTCAGCTCTTTCTATTTAGGCATCTAAAAAGGGTTTTTCAAGTTTTCAACGTCATGACCTTTTTTTTAAAGACAAAAAATAAATTTGTGGGTCGAGAAAAGAAAATAGGGGAGCGGATTAACAATCTGGAGTTAAATCTTAGGTAGCTAATCAATTGAGATATGAAGATTCTCAATAAAATAAGCAATTAATGTTGAATATAAAATGAAAAAAATAATTATCTTTTCTTGATTTGATAAAAGTAATAAATATATTTTAAAAATAGTAGACAAATTAAATTTAATGGAAAGGATAATAAAGTAATTTTAACAATAAATAAGAAAAAACTGAAACTTATAACTAAATTGCATTCGCCGAAAAGTTATTTGTATTGAAATGAACTGAATCAAGATGGCTAAAGAATACAATTTCAAAAAAAATTAACTTTTATCAAGTTTTAATTTATATATATATATTTTTTATAAATATATATATATATATATATATATATTTTATTTTATTTTTAATTCTAAGCCAAATGGAGAAAACTTTTATTTTCTTATTATGTTGGTTATATATCATATATCAAAGACATGATTTTTAGAGAGTTAATTTGGGTAGATTGGAACCAATTAAATCATATAGGTTGATTTTTTTCCCTTTTGAATTATCTATCTTAATTTCTAAACAATATTTTTTTATTTTAGAGAAGTTTAAGATCAAATTAATTATTTTTCTCATTTTACCCTTAATTATAATTATTCTTAAAGATTACAAACACAACAATTGAGGGGTGATAACACAAATAGAATATATATTTAATGAAGAATGTTATATAATAAAATATAAATAAAGTAAAACAATTGCTTAATTTTACTTGTCAGCTTGAAAAATTAAGAGATAATTTACTCTTCTTTTTTTGGTCTATTTTATCGCTATTATTAAATACTTCTATTCATTCTCAAACTTTAGATGACTTATAATTAATAGAAATTTTGATCATATAGTAAAAATTACCCTTTTATTTATTGATTTTTATGAACGGTACCAAATCAAACATAGATGAGTAAATACGTAACTTTTTTTATTGTTGAATAAGAACATTAATTAGCATATTGATTAGGATTGAATTGTCTATTAGTGAAGAAATAAAGAGGTATGAAATAATTATTGAGATAGTTATTGCTGCCTAATCCAACTGAATAAATAAATGCACTTATTTATATAATATGATGCTGCATTTTTATTTCCTAGTATTTGCACACTTGTTACACTGTGTTTTCGTAATTATTTACTACTTCTATAGTTGTTAATTTTCTCAATAATGGTATATATCATTTAAATATAAAGATTTCATTAATTTTTGTTACTGTATATATATATATATATATATTTATTTATTTATTTTTATTTTAAATAATAATTAATTCTCTCCCTTATTATCGACAATTCCCACTTGACGTAGCGTGTAGGTTTTCTTTTGCAACTTAGGGACACTAGCTCACTCTTCCTAAGATTGTTATGTATTATTTCATAATATTATTATATTATATTGTTATATATTATTTTAGATTAATTATTTTATTTTACATATTAATAATTTGAAGGATAAACCTATAAAAAAAGTAGGATACGGTATATAATTAACTACTACATAAAAGGTACGGTAAAGGTTATATAGGGTTATTTTAAATAATAGGGTTATTTTAAATAATAAGTAAAGACGGAAAAAAATATAATATAATGCTATGATCACACGAATCGGTTGTTCACAAAATGAGAGTTTTCATTATTACCTAACGATCAGCTTTATGATACGATCTAATAAATTTAAGTAACAATCAAAATAAATAATGTATGTAAATTAACAACACAAGCGGTAACTAATTAATCACTTTATAGCTTTGAATTAATCATATTGCTCGGACAATATCTTATAAATTCTATTACGTGACCTAATAATCAAATTTTTGGTTAAACAATATCATATCAACACACAAAATTTCTTCTTCTTCTTTATAAAAAAAAAAACAAACTATGATGACCAAATTAATTTGCATGCACTTTAATTAATTATCTATCGAGCATATTACATTCCATAAAAACAATGGTGTAATTTGTGTAATTATACTTAAATTTAATTATCAGATGATTTTCCAATCAGCTCCATAAAATAAATATATCCAACAAGGGAGCATCAATGATGAGTAAACATGTTAGACCAAATAAATTCATATGATTTTTTTTTTTCGACCAAAAAATAATAATTCATATGATATAGTTATAGTTAGAATTCGTTGGCATAAATATTATTATTGAGAGACATTCTTTATTAAGAACTTTTTTATATTATTAACGCAAACTTAAATATTTTTATTAGGAAAAAAATTCTATTCATTGATCATACCTCTTGAATTTATATTTTGAAGTCACAAATTCCCAATCAAACTATTCATATTTTTACATTAAAAACTTAACCCAGCACAATGTCCAAAAGAACCAAAAGCCTAGTCAACAAATATATCCATGTTGGATTTATAAAAATAAAATAATTAATATAGATTATGTAGTGGTAAAACTGTTTTATCTTTAATGAGAGCTTTTAAATTTAAATTTTGAGTACTGAGAAAATCACGTTGGAGCGTCACCATCAAGTGGGCCTTACAGTGCATAATTGGAATTTAATCGGAGCTACAATGCAGTCTCCAGAGACAGAATGAAATAATAATAAAATAAATAAAAAATTGAGAACAGACATGGTACAACGTTGACATAATGCCAGCTCAGCATATGGGTCCCATACCATATAAGTCCCAAAGTCGTACTTTGAATTAAAGAGAGTGTTTGACACGCGCTAACAAGACCGTGTCGTTCAGGTTAAAAATCTTTGCCACTTGCAAAGGAAAATCTTACTTTACGTTTTACTATTCACCAAACTCCCACTCGCTTCCGCTAACGCGTGTATCACGCGCCTCTAATACAATTCTTTTGAGTATTAAATTACTTTTATTAGTAAAGACATTTTACTTTACATATTTTGACATAATTTATCTCTATCTTTGAGACAACTTAAATATTTGATTTTATGAAATTATACTGATATATTATTAACATAGCTTAGATACTATGTAAAAAAAGTAGTCTGAACTACAAAATATCTTGCTTTAGTAGAGTTCGAAAAGGGAATCGTATCTCTAGAGATATAATGTAGACAGTCTAATCTAATGTAAATGATTGTTTCCACCTGCTAGATTAGATAAAGATAACTTTACGTTATTCCAAAACTACCCTTCATGTTAAAAAAAATAAAAAAAATAATCCCCCAACCATGTACACCTTCACATGGACCCCACTTACCCACCCACCCTTCAGCACAATCTGATTACATAATAGTACTATCTCTCTCTCTCTCAAAATAATACAGCTTTTACATTGTACATGTATTATGTATATATATCTTTTAGCTTCTTCTTCTTCTTCAAAAGAGTAGATTCCCCAAAAGATTACTCTTTTATGGTTTTGTTTTTTTAACTTATACTTTTTCCAGAGAGCTTTGGAGATTGAACAAAGTGAACCCAATTTTTTTTAACCATCTTTTACCCTTATAACTCAGACTCATGTTCTCAGCTTTGCTTGCCACTTTCTTTAAGGTACAAAAATTCAACCCCTTTTCTTTCTTTTTTCTTTTTTCCTTTTTTTTGTGTGTTGTGTATCAAAGTTTAAAACTTTTTTCTTTCTTTTATTAATAACTCTTTTCTTGACATTTCTACAAAAGACCCTTTTTTAAAACATTAATTTATCTCTGTGTGTTTTTATTGAAAGTTGAAATGTCTCCAAGTATTTAAGGGTTGGGAAGTTAGGAATAGCTTTGTTTATGTTTGACTAAATTTTGGAACATTTCAACCTTCAAAGCTGCCAACTTTGTTTTTTTTCTTCTCTTTCTGATGTGTGTAGTTGTTTGGGTTGAAAACATTGTGATTAAGATTCTTGAATTTTAGGATTTCAAAGGTTTGATCAGCTGAGTTAATTGAATCTTTCCAAATTGAGGGTCTTTACTGAAAAGACCAAATCTTGTTTTTATTTGTAGAGTGATTGACTTTTGTAGCAGTCTATAAGTTTTTGGTTTATGCTAAGAAGTTTTATGTTTACCAGATGAATGGTTTTTGCAGTATCAAGAAATTGTAAGTAGTGAAATTGAGGCTGCAACTGAGTAGAAAAGCAGGAAAAGATTGATTTTTTTTGGGGGTGAGTGATATGGAGAAAAAAGAGGGAGAGCACTGGAGGGAGATGGTGAAAAGAATGCTTCCTCAGGGAGGGGATGGGGAAAATATTGAATATTCAATAGCAATGGAGTATACTGGTCCTTTGTTGTCATATGAGGTTCCTAAAGTAGAGCCTCTTGATGTGAATTCTAGTGCAATTCCAATAGCAGAACCTCTTTCAGAATCAAGAAGATCATTGAGTAATGGTGTTGCCCCGGTTATCGAACCTATTCTGTTGCCGGTATCTCGTATTGCTGGTGTAACAAGTCCCCCTAGTCATAGTCCAAGGGTATCTTATAGTTCTGAGTCTCAAGTGTCTGTCTTGCAGAACCCTGATTCTTCTTCAGGTTCTCCGTCAGCATCACCGGGTTCAGTGCTGAATCACCAGGGGAGAAGAGCCCCAGTAGTCACCTTTGTTGATAGATCTGAAAGAGTAACGGGGGAAATTGAGAATCAAGTCTTTCCTGAATATGTTGGAGTTTCTAAGGAAAGGAAGAAGAATAAGAAGTCAAGAGTCTGTCATAGGTGTGGAAAAGGGAAGTGGGAAAGTAAAGAGTCTTGCTTGGTTTGTGATGCAAAGTATTGTAGCAATTGTGTGCTTAGAGCAATGGGTTCAATGCCTGAAGGGCGCAAATGTGTGAGTTGCATTAACCAGCCAATTGATGAGTCAAAAAGGTCCAAACTTGGTAAAAATTCAAGAGTCTTATCGCGTTTGCTTAGTCCTTTGGAAGTCAAGCAGATAATGAAAGCAGAAAGAGAATGTGCTGCTAATCAGCTCCGCCCAGAGCAGCTGATTGTGAACGGATTTCCTTTGAAGCCAGATGAGATGGCAGAACTCTTTGGGTGCCTTTTACCTCCTAGGAAGTTGAAGCCTGGGAGGTATTGGTATGATAAGGAATCTGGATTATGGGGAAAGGTATTTTTTTCTGTTGAGTTAAATCAAGTTCTGTTATTTATTTCTTATGTTAGAAAGAAGAAGATGCTAATATAGTTTCGATTAATTAAACAGGAAGGAGAAAAACCAGACAGAGTTGTCAGTTCAAACCTAAATTTTACGGGAAAACTTAATGCTCATGCTAGCAATGGAAGTACTCAGGTTTACATTAATGGCCGAGAGATAACAAGACGTGAACTTCGAGTGCTGAAGGTTTGTTCTTTTTATTACAATTAATTGTGCATATGCCTAAACAATATGTATGGCAATATATTTAATTCTAGAACCGTTGTTATCCACATTTTAAAGGCCACCTTCTATTTACTAACCTGTCGTTATGTGTTCGTGACAGCTTGTATGTTTGAATTTGGTGAAGAATAACCACCTATTCTTTGGTATAATATTGTCATTTACGGATATTCCATAACTTTGTGGCTTATTTCCCACCCACCATTGAGGCTGGATTAACTTTTTCTTTCCCTATTTATGCTCTAATTATGTGTTTTGTCCCGTCCCTCCCAATTTGTCGTTGTTTGGTACGTGGATAAGGATAATAATCCTGGGAGAAAATTACGGATTAACTTTATCTCATGTTTGGTTTGAGGTATTAGCTAATCCCATGATTGTTCTATCCCACCATTTGCACTAAAATGGTGGGATTACTTTTCCAAGTAATCCCATATAGAAGGTGGGATAAAATAACCCCATGGGATATCCTTGCTTATCCCATCTCGCGTACAAAATGGGAATTTCATTGATGGTAGATATTAATAAAGTCCGTCCATATAATCACTTATAGGCCTTAGATTCTTTCCTGTTTATCTGTTCATGAGATGAGTTTTACTGAGTGTCTTTACTTTCATCTTCGATGATCGCGAAAAGTAATAATTTTTGCCTTATATTAGTAGATTTAATTGTCGTTTTCTAGAGCTAGTGCATTAAGTAACTTTGACATCTTTAAAGTTTATTTTGCTTTTAACTATCCGAGCTAGTTATTTGACTGATGGTCATTCTACAATCTACAATTTTGGATCTATACAGATTTTTTCCTTGTAGCTTCTCACCAAAGGAAACAAATGGATTCCGGCTGGCCTTTAACTTCTTCAAGCACTTCTATTAATTCCCTTGAACCTTTTTTTTGGCTAAAATAATAGTATCTCAAATATCCTGGTGAATCATGTTGAAAGCCTGGAACTTTCCAAAATGAACCTTTCCTTGTCAATCACCGTAAAATAATCAGTCAGCCAGGTTTGTCATTATTGTGCTCAGAATCTAAAAGAAGTATCTCCAAAGTGTAGTTACCTCACAGTAAAGCTCCATGCATCATATGTGTAAAAAACCAATGGAACAACCTAATTTATCATTATTTTTCAGCCTGTATGAAACAATGGTAACAACCACTATTGAGAGGATAGTCATATTCTTCTATGTTCTTATAGTCCAGTTCACAATCAACTCTTTGAAGCCTAGTGCTGGCAGTTTCGATCAAACCTGCCTAACGCGCATGGACTTCATTGGTTCCAGAGATTTCAGTGATACCCAATTCAAGATGATCCAGTGTCAATGTTACATGACTGCCTGATCTGATCCAAACTAGCGCATACGTTGTTATAGCATTCAACTTAAGGCCCTTGGATTGGCCTTTCTGCTATGGATTTTCTTCCTAGAATGAAACTCTGTGCATGCTTATTTGTTTCCTCATCGCTTTATGTACAATGCGTCCTGACGTAAGTTTCATTTCAGTTTGCAAAAGTGCAGTGCCCTCGTGACACTCACTTTTGGGTATATGATGATGGTCGTTACGAGGAAGAAGGACAAAACAACATTCGGGGTAACATATGGGAAAAGGTAGCAACATTGAATTGATTGTAGGGTATGGTTTCAACTATGTTACTCAACGAAGTTTTTGATTTTATATCTAATATTTTATATTGACATGCAGGCAACAACACGGTTTGTTTGCTCTCTATTTTCCTTGCCTGTACCACATGGTCAACCCTATGGACAGAGAGATGAGCCTAGCAATTATACTACTGTTCCAAATTACTTAGAGCAGAAAAGGGTTCAAAAGCTACTTTTACTTGGTCTTGAAGGTTCTGGAACTAGCACTATTTTCAAACAGGTATTGGCCTTGTGCAGCATTTCTTTTTCAGGAAAAGGGGTTATATTTTTCTTGATTAATTATTGAACTCAAGCTTCTTTCTATATATAGGTCAAATCTCTAAGATTTTTATGTTAGAGATTTTATCTTCGCTCTGCGTACATTAATTGTTTTCAGATATCTGTAGTATAGCTTGCTAAGGGTGCCTGTTAATTTGATCATTTGTTCTATGGACTTGAATCTGCTAGCATCCACATATTTCGTTTTGCTGCCAGAAATTTTTCTAGCATCATATTGCTGCCCAATTCCCCAATCAGTTTGGGATTCAAGGCTTGGTTAATTGATTGGTTGATATATTGGGGTAGAGTTATTTTGCTTATGAATCAAATTAGACAATTTACTATAACAACAAGAACATTGGTATCCTATCATATTCTGGTTAAATGTCACTGTTGATATTAGCCATCATAAACGAGGTACAGATGGAGCCATTTATTAGTCATAAATTTAAATGAGATAAATTGTATTATGAGAATTGACAGGAGAGAGATATCATAGTGGTAAGGGTTTTCCACCTCCAACCTTCGGTTTGAGTCCATAAGGGAGCTAAGTAGGAAAACCATTGTTCGTCTCCTTGGTAAGGGGTTTCAGGTAAGGCGGGGTAGTGTTTACCATATAATTTTCTTTATGTAATACTCCCTCCATTTCAAAAAGAAGACCTACTTTCCTTTTTAGTCTGTTTAATATAGAATGTCCCCCTTCATTTTTTGGCAACACTTTAATTTCAACTTTTCACATGGCATGTTTAAGGTCACAAGAAAAGGACATTTTTTGGTACATTTGACATAACTTTAATTTAGGACCACAAGATTGAAAAGTCTTCTTTATTTTCTTTATGTGGTTGAACACGACAGATAATTGAGAAAATATTGGATTGAAGAGGCTTTACTGAGAAGTATAAAAGTGGGATACATGAAAATTTGGATGTAGTATGAAAGAATCTTATCTTTTCTTGTAGTTAAAAAGACATTTCTTAAGGCTAGTGGAAAGTAGAAACGCTTACTTAATGTGAAGGGAAGGAGTGTTGGGTTTATTGACAATGTATTGAGGGGTTGATCATGTATTTGCATATATCTATAGTGCTATTCCCTTTTCTTCTCCTCCACTGTTTTGTGCTTTGCTCCTGTCCTGCTCTGTGGTATAGCTTATCATTGCATTCTGAACGTGAAATGAAATGCTTGCTGTGTAATGCCTTTTTTACCATTTAAGTGTTTGTTGGTGCTCCGTTGCTGTCTATCATTTGTGTGTACTCATTTACTTCTGCTCATAACCTTATTGTGTAGGCGAAATTTTTGTATGGAAACACGTTTACCTCTGAAGAAATTCAAGACATCAAGTTGATGATTCAAAGCAATATTTACAAGTATCTGAGCATTCTCCTTGATGGAAGGGAGCGCTTTGAGGAGGAGGCTTTAGCAAAAATAAATGCGGAAGGTACTTAAATATATATTGAAAGTATTGATAGAAAGGTGTGGTGCTAATTAACAAAGAGTTTCTCTAGATGTGGTAGACTGGCAGTTATCAGCTGGACTTGCAGGCTTGGCTCCCCTCCCTCCTCCCCCATACCTTTGAACTCTATTTCCACTTGTGACAAATTGTGCCAAAAGTGGAGCTCTTAACCCCCTCATAACTAATTGCAGAAGAAGACAAGTATGTGATATATGTGCACCAAGTTTCATTTACCAATAGTCAAATCTGCTCAACAGATATATTGGCTTTTTTTTTTCCTGTAAAATTCTCAAAAATGAAATTTAGTTGGATTTGTATTTATCTTGTGGATTAAGGTTTTCGTTTCAGTGGTTTTGGACGTCAAGAACTCATATGACAGTCTACCCCCATTCTATGCTTTCATTACTCTCAGATCTCTTCTGAATGTCCCTTCTACTGAAAAGGAATGAGGGAATTAGCTGTAATTGCATAAATATTCATACTATTGGGAGGTAAATTATTTATCAGGACCTGTTTTAAATTGTCATCACCTGGGAGAATATTTTGCCTTGCCACCTTAAATGCAGCTTACATAGTTGGCATTTCAAATGTGATAGCTTAGGTCCTCTTCTTGTCAATCCCTTCAAATTGTGACTGAAATTGATCCTTTGTTGTCTGCTTGTGCCTTGCTGCAGCTAACTGGTACTTCTTCAGTTATTGATACTCCTATTCACTTTCAATCAAATTCAAAGACTGTTACGTCTCTAACAGTCTTCCCCAATATCATATGGAAATTAAATACTGCATACCAGTTTCTTAAGGTTTAAGATATCCTTCTGTAAACTAGGGTGGGATGTTTGTTTTTCATTGTCCACTATTAGCAGCTAGCAATGGCATGGGCAAAGGACCAAGTGGCCACACCTTACTAATGATTTCAATTTTATAGGTTGTAACACAGAATCTGTGGAAGACAGCCAGTGTGTCTATTCCTTAAATCAAAGGTTGAAGCATTTCTCTGATTGGCTACTGGATATTATAGCCACCGGAGATTTGGATGCTTTCTTCCCTGCAGCAACGCGTGAATATGCTCCGTTGGTTGAAGAGGTTTGGAAGGATCCTGCTATACAGGAAACATACAAGAGAAGAAATGAGCTTCATTTTCTTCCAGATGTGGCGGATTACTTCTTGAGCAAGGTATTTTGCATATGACTCATTTCTTGAACCAATGGACCAACCTATCCAATATAGTCTTCGAAATTAGTTTCGTCCACCAACATACTTTTTACAAATTGTCTCAGTCTCTCAGATGTTTTTGGAGGAATTATTGAAGTATCTAGTTGATCCCAGTGGAGGACCATTTATTTAACGCTTTTTACCTGCTAATTTCTTCTAATCATATTCTGGTTTTGTATATCAGTTGTGTGCTATAATAAGATCTATATCAAGATTTTTCTCTAAAGATTCTATTAACCTATTCTTTTGATAGGTAAGTTTGTAGTTATTTGTTCCCTGTTCTTTTTAAGTAATTTTCTTTTCACTAATGGGGTGAGTACCATTGTACCTTCCTAGACATCCTAACGTTTTGACTGCTAGAAGGTCATTCCTTTCCATGATTGTAGAATCTAGATCATTCCCTAAGGCACTATAGTTGATATGTAGCCCCACTTTTCTTTGTTCTTAATTACACTTTCTTGA
The DNA here is from genome assembly GCF_000226075.1 of Solanum tuberosum. Classification (NCBI taxonomy): domain Eukaryota; kingdom Viridiplantae; phylum Streptophyta; class Magnoliopsida; order Solanales; family Solanaceae; genus Solanum; species Solanum tuberosum. The sequence goes on along the minus strand of NW_006239074.1, from coordinate 1,163,005 downwards.
ATGAGTTGATTTTGCTATTCATTGTGGAAGATAAAAATGGATATTTAACTTCTCTTTTTAGGCTGTGGAGGTATCAAGCAATGAGTACGAACCTTCGGAGCAAGACATTCTGTATGCAGAAGGAGTCACGCAAGGGAATGGGTTGGCCTTTATGGAGTTCCAATTGGATGATCGTAGCCCAATGTCTGAAACCTATGGAGACAATCTGGAAGCTCCTCCCCCTCTCACCAGGTAGCCATTCTCCCTCTACTATGATATTTGTATTTGTTGTCCATGAAGCTACTATCCAGTAGTTTTTTTGATAAATGCACCGACTATACATTACATTTACATGTCTAATAGTCTATAGGAGTCTAGGGACATAGACTAAAGTACTAATCAGCATCAGAACTACAATTGGAATATTTTAAAGGAGTACAGCCTCTTCGATATAATATGAGTGTACTTATACAAGTTATGATTATCTTTACTTGCCATGATTTTGGTAATTATGCTTTTATGTACTTTCGAACAGGTATCAGCTAATTCGACTAAATGCCAAAGGAATGAATGAAGGATGCAAGTGGATGGAGATGTTTGAAGATGTCCGTGTCGTAGTATTTTGTGTTTCCCTTAGTGATTATGATCAGATGTGGGTTGCTCCAGAGGAAAATGGTAGTGGTGCACTACTTCAGAACAAGATGATGCATAACAGGGAGCTTTTCGAAACAATGATCAGGCATCCTTGTTTCAAAGAGACCCCATTTGTTTTAGTATTGAACAAGTATGACCTGTTCGAGGAAAAGGTCAACCGTGTGCCATTGGGCGCTTGTGAATGGTTCACTGATTTCAGTCCACTGAGACCTCACACCAATAGCCAGTCACTAGCTCACCAAGCATATTACTATGTTGCAATGAAGTTCAAAGGCCTCTATGCTTCCCTCACAAGTAGAAAGCTATTTGTGTGGCAAGCTCGGGCTAGGGAACGAATAACTGTTGATGAGGCATTCAAGTATATAAGGGAGGTCGCGAAGTGGGACGAGGAAAAAGAAGAAACCTACAATGTTGGAGCAGAAGATTCATTTTACAGTACAACCGATATTAGCTCGTCTCCTTTCATCCGACAGGAGTGAAATGACTTAAAACATATGTTGATATTGTAGATTAGGACAAATAGAGAGAGATAGAGAGAGAGGAATGTAATATGGAAATAAGTTGTACTTCATTTTTCGCCATTGCGTTTTCGTGGTTTTTACAGAGATAATGGTGTTGTTTCAAGTGAATATCTGGAGTTTGTGCCATCTTAGTGTATGTTCTGAGGTTCTTCAAAGAGATTTTTGATGGCAATACAAGGTTGAGAATAAATACTTGTTTGCATTCTACCTTATTTTTCTGTTGTAAATGTAAATGTAGATGTTGCTTTTAATTGACATGAGCATTGAGAGCGCGTTATTTTTTTAAATATCATTTTTCACTTTGAAAACAAATTTACTCTTTTCAAATACTCACAATTTTCATGGTTAAACGGGGAATTAGTACATACACATTTCTTCCTTTTGCTTTTAACTGATATGAGCAGGATAATTGTTTTATTTGGTGTAAACAATTTGTGCATGTAAGTATTTTGTATCACACAGCGTGGAGAAACATAGTTTGGCTATAATAGCGGTAAAGTAATAAACTCTCTAAGATATTAGATAAATTAAGGTAAAAGTATTCTTAATGATAAAGTACAATTATTAGATAACAAGCAAAAAATCACATGAGAAATTACACCAAATTGCTCATCTTTTTATCGTTATACAAGTTTAACGATACAATATAATAAAAATTAAGTAACAATTAAAACAGATATATTGCTGTGGATATTAGGTGGTTGTTGAATTTTTTTTTAAAAAAATAAGACAAGTGCACCACATAAAAGCTTAGTGGATCTGATACGGTTATTGATTGTGAAATGACTAATCCACCACTTAATTAAGCTTAGTGGATATTCACCTCCCTTGATTTTGACTATATAAGTTCTATCGTAATATAGTTATTCTGTATTTGTCCTATTTTATGTAACACATACTCATTAATAAAATGTTAAAATATTATCATCATTCGTTTAACATACTTTCGATGCTTTGCATATATTTGACGAGTTAAAATTATGCGTTATCAATATAAATTATATCTTTATACTATCAGATCATTTATAAGTCACTAAAATATAAAATTTCTTTACAATATGTAAATTTTTATATCGGCTATTTTATATAATTTAAAACATGACTTGCATATTAAAATCTTCTTTTAAGTTTTAAAATTATGTGACCAATCAAATATTTCATATAAAATAACATAGGAGGAGTAATAATTGTAAGAGATAGTTATCCACTTGAGTGTCACAACTAATAAATGCATTCATTTAGCAGCTAAACTTCACCAACAGAATGATGACAGCAACACAAGTAAATCATGTCAATAGTTGTGTGTCGAATTAATTCTATGTCGCTCGAACTCTTAAAAATGTCAATAGTTGTGTGTCGAATTCTTCAGAAGTAGCATATTTTTGAAGAATTGAACACGAAAATGACACTAAAAGTGAAAATATCAATAGTTATGTGTCGAATTCTTCAGAAGTAGCGTATTTTTGAAGAATTGGACACGAAAACGACATCAAAAGTGAAAAGTCTGTACAGACAGTACTCATGGTCCAACAAAAAGTAATCAATACATAGAGTGAAACCTGTGAACTAAAAAAGTGACTTCTAAGTGAAGTAAAGACACCCCTTTTTTCCTCTATAAAAAACCCTTTAACTCTCACAAGAATTCAATCCAAAAAACATAACACAAAATGGTTTTCAAGTTGAGACCTTTTTGCACTTTGCTTCTTATTCTTGTCTTCATTTTTTTAAGTTCAACAGTTCATTCATCAACTTTTGTTCATAGGAAACATGGCATAAGACATGTTCATGGAGTCCATCAAAGGTGGAAAAAGGAGCCATGGATGAATCATGGAAGCAACAGAGGGCCTAAAAAACACCTCGTTAATCCAACGATTAATCATCGATTCGATATACCAGAATTTCCCCTTTAGTTCTTCTCAATCTTCAATCTTGATGTTAGTTTTAGCCTTTTTATAGTTAAACATGTTGTTTTTACAGAGTTGAAGCATATTTGAATAAATGTAGAATGATTATTCCTTTTGTTTTCTTCTATTGGTCGATCATATAGTTGAACTCATCTTGTTTAGAAGTTAACCTTATTAGTAAAAAATAGTGGTATTCGAGTTAAGCTAGCATGCATCTTGACTATTTTATTGAGTACCTGCTACCTTCTGCTAGCACAAATACAAAATAATTATGTGTCTTCAAACTAAATCCGCAAAAATAGAAAAACTTCCTGGTATGTCCTGTATCGAAAAAAGATGTTATAGTCCAATAACGAATCATAATTTAGATAGATGAAAAAAATTTACCTAATTAGGAATTTTTTTTACCTAATTAGGTAAAGGTCTAGGATGGTCATCACTTAATTTGTCTCTAATTAGGCTGCTTACCAAAGAGTACTCATCATTGTTTAACAGAAAATATTATAATACCACATGGTTTATCTCAAAGTATAGTAGTCAACAATATTAATTTATAGGCTTAAGTCATTCATGGCCCCTCAAAGTTATCCGCATAATTCACTTAGACACCTCAACTGGGACTTATACCTATTAAACACTTAAATTGTTCAAAACTTATATCTATTAAACACAAAACACTAATATGACAACCTAAGTGTACCTTACTTAACATTAGGCGCGTGAACAAGTTTCAAATATCATTTTATTTTTATTTATTTTCTAAAAACTTGTACCTTTTTTTGTTTTATTGACATTTGGCATTAAAATAATTAAAGTCATTTTTTTATTTAAAATTAATTTCTTGGTAATCCCAAGAAATCAACCCCACCCCCTTTTTCAGCCATCGTCTTCTTCGTCCATATTCTCTTTTCTTTTTCTTTTTTAACTTTGTTATTTCATTTATTTTCATTATTTATATAATTTGAATCTACTAATTATTTTGATTTTGCAATAAGAAAGAAGATTTTCAGGTATTGAAGTTAAGAAAGTTAGTCGGACTCTGTTCATCTATATTTCTGGTCACTTTGATCCAACATCACCACACAAATTAAAATATAAGTTAATTAAGCTTATTGACAATGATATCTTAAAATTTCGTAGAATTAATTTGAGTATTCTCGATTTCTTATCGCCGTTAATTTCAAAATGATTCACATTGATTTATTTTTCACAGGCATCTCAAAAATCATTTTGCTAAGCTACGAATTATTCACGAATAGATTTAATCCCCATAATTTATAGAAATAATAAGAAGAAAAACAAAAAATAATCTGTCAAAGCCTCAAAGGAGTTGAGAACGGCGAGTGACTAAGGAAGAAGAAGAACGGGCAAAAGTTTTAGTAGGTGGGGTTGAATTATTTAGGGTTGAAAACAGTACTTATCTTCTTATCTTTCAAAATTATAAAATATTTTTTAATAGTTAGATTGGGCAATAGGCCATGGGCCAAGTGTCATAATTTTATTCGTAACTATTTTAAGCTACGGAATGTGAGTTATATGCATCGGGTTTTATGTATTGATTGTCATTTTGTGTCTAATAGATATATATTTGTTAATATTAAAGTGTCTAATAGGTACCAATCTTAGTTGAAGTGTCTAAGTGAATTATGCAGACAACTTTAAGGGGTCATAGGACTTAAGCCTAATTTATATCTTGTGTGTTTGAGAGATAAGTTTCTTCCTATAGGATGCTAAAAGTGGAAGCAAGTGAATTATTCCTCCTTCTTTTTTAAGCAAAGGATAATATATAAACAATTACTCAAATTTGATTTTAACTGACAACTAAACACTTCAATTTATTTTTATTGTGTCTCATGAACACTTAATATTGACCTGACACAAATTCGTCAAGACTTGAATTCAAATACTTTTACTAAAGCATCAACTCTCATACAAGAAAGACAAAAAGAAGGCATAATATATAAAAATGCCTTTTAAATTGGTCTTAACTGATATCTATACCCTCCAACTTTGAGTGTATAAAAATAGGTCTTAAACTACACACGTCTTATGTGGCATTCCTACATGACGTCCTACGTGTATTATATCATATAAGACATGTATGTATAGTTGTTCAACTTTATACAAATTGAAGTGTCTACATGTACACATCTAAAGTTGAAAAACATAAATATCAACTGAAACCAAATTAAAAAAACATGTTTATGTACTATGCCTAAAAAAAATAGTAGAAGATAAGTACAGTACTATTTGCCGACACATACGTAAAACATGAGGATAAAAATCAATAATTTGAGAAATAAGACATCATCCAACAGTTAAATTGCAAGTGTTTGTTTGGATGCAACAACAACAAGAAGAAAAAGTCAACAATATGGAGAGGACAATGGAAGGGGTCACAGAAGTTGACAGCATTTCGAAAAAACTATTATTATCGATTTATCATATTATAAAATATCAAATCGAACTTAAATATCTTAAAATCATACCTAATTATTTTCGTATGATTATGATATAGTATTTTTTTACCAAATCAAAGTTTTCAATACCTTACCATGTCCAATCATACCTAAAGGAATTTGATTCCAAATTTCCTCGTCCATGCTGGGATTCTTCCTTCACATGGTAGGTAGCAATAATTGTTTTTTTTTCTTCACCTTTTCCATCACTAATAATGTATGTTTAGTACTAAGTATTTCACTATTAATTTTTAAAATGATTAAACTGTCTAAAAAGTATCTATATTACCCTTGTAAAGAATTTTTATACTATCAGTTGTTGTTACCTCCTTACTTTTAGTTACAATCCAACTTATTACTACAAACAGTTACATTTTAGTACTTAGAAATATAAAAAATATCGTATTTTGTCGATACATAGAAGTTAAACTGATGAAAAAGGAAAGTGATAATTGTCCACTCAAAAGTCATGATTTAATCCTAAATGCATTCATTTCAGTAACACAAATCTACCAACAGAATGATAACAACAACACAAGTAGAGAGACAAGACCCCTACAATAACACAAAACATCAATAATCACAGGCTCTAATTAACACAAGCAATCAATGTTCAGTGTGTGACTTATTGTGTGATCCAAAATGATATTTCTTGTGTCATCTTTATTAAAAATGAAGAAAAAAGTAACACTTTTTCCCTCTATAATAAGTCCCAATTATCCAAGAAATGCATATCAGTTACAAAAGACACAACATAATGGTCCTGCAGTTTAAGCCTTTTTGCTACCTTCTTCTTTTTGTCTTCATTTTCAGCTCTTCTGCATCAGTTCATTCAACTGATATTGGACTTGGTCATGGAGAACTTGGCGCGAGCCGTGTCCATGATATGCATCAAAGATGGCAATGGAGGTCATGGATGAACCATGGGAGCTTTCGTGGACCGCGAAAATACCTAGTGAATCCAAAAGCTAAGCATCCATTTGATGTTCCCAAATTGCTTGTTTAGCTCTTCTAAATTTCCAAGTCACCTCTAAGCTCTCAAGAACTGGTGGAAGAATCACATCGTGTCTTTTTCTTATAATGGTGGTGCCAGCTCCAGTTTGTGCATATCTCTACAATTTCACAGGTACCCTGCCACCTCCCACTAGCACAAGTACCGAATAACTCTGCCCCGTCAAGAACCAGACAGTTGTGAAAGAAACAACATATCATAGTGTAAAAATGCATGTATATTTTGATCAATGAAAAGATCTTTCATCCCCTCCCCCCTTGTTTACTTTTGATCATGCTTTCAGTGTCAACTCATTAGCATACAGCTCATACAGGGCCTCCTTCACTTCTTTCCTAATGAGGAAATATAACCACTACTTTCACTAACCTTACTGCCACTATGTCAGTTTATCTTTTATGTCTCTCCAAGAAAATGAACATCTCTACATTAAGCTAGGCTGTAAAATCCTAGCTTAATGTTGCTAATGTGACAAGCAAGACCCACTCTTCTTGACAAACAAATCATACAAGCACATGGTTTCTCTCAGTAGAAGGAATTGACTTTGCTAATCAACTCCTGTATTCAAAGATGAAACTTTCAATTCAAACATGCCAAAAGAAAGTCAATGAATACCCCTTCCCCCCTACTTGTTGAAGGAAAGGATAATCACACTAAGCAAGGGCATAACCAACAAAGTTACGCCTCAATCCCTAACAAGTTCGGATTGACGATATGAATTTTCATTGACCATGTTATTCTATAGGCAACGGCAAAACACCAGATGCTAAATTTTCTCCTTTTCCTTTGCCTGTGATAATGGTGGTGTTTGAAAAAACTTACGAGTATCTCAACTATTCTATCAAGTATTTGTTACCTCTCACCAACACATGTATCGGTTAACTCTACCAACCAAGGCTTAGATAGATGGAAAAATTTACCTAACATTTTCTTAACCCTGATCTCCATAGTTTTCATCACCTGCCATTGACCTTAATGGCTATCATGTTTCATTCACCACTAGGCCACACACTCACACCCTTGGGTACTCAGAAGCTTTACGTTATTTTTCCACAATATACCATCAGATGCTATTTAGTCTACACTGAAAAAGATAGTTTAGAATGAAGAAAGAGCAACTCCATAATGAAGAACTCAACAGTATTCCTTCTACAGAACCACAGTTTTGCCTTTTGAGTGAAAATGCAGTGAAAGAACATTCTATAATAATTTAGAATGAAGAATCAACAGTATTCCTTCTACAGAACCACAGTTTTGCCTTTTGAGAGAAAATGCGGAGTGAAAAAACATTCTATGCTACCCTTCAGGGAGGCCCAGTGGTTTGGGCTTGGGACTTCTATGTTGGAGGTCTCAAGTTCGAAACCCCTTGCCAGCGAAAGCAAGGGGTTTGCTTCTAGGTCGAGCTCGTCTCACCGGGCTCGCCTAGTGCGGGTTACCTCTCCTATGTAGTTTGCGAGCTATTGCATAGGAGCGGGGTTTTACCCTGTGCGCACCCAAAGGGTAGCGGCTGCGGGTTTCCCTTGTCATAAAAAAAAAAGAACATTCTATGCCATTTCCTCAAAACACGTGCACAATTTCGAACTCATACCAGAACAAATGGAGAAGAATTTAAAAGGGTGGCATCTATATCGATCAGTTGGATATCTGTGAATTCACATGCATAATCTCTATTTGACCTCAAATAGATATCTAAGGTTTTCAACATTCCTTTCACTGGATTTACATTTGACTCAATGTAGATGTCATTTCAGTCCCTTCAGCTATAAATTATGAAGTTCAAAAGTTTCAAAAATCACATCCTAGCAAAATTTACAAACCCAGTTATCCATTGAATACCTAAAAGAAATTCATACTTCAGGGTGAGTGCGTGAACAACTACCAGGTAATACCATAAACAACATTGGAGGCTGCCTCAAATTTTCTATAGATTTAACATGCATATTTTAATTCCGATCGCCACATAACTTCCTTGGCATGTCTTATGAGTAAATCTATTAGAGATGGCATCATTAAAAAACACGGCTAGAAGATACAATTAGCTAATGAAAACCATGGTGAGCAATTGGAAACTATATTTCAATCAGTATGAGAAGAAATATTTACACTCAAATGTGTGAAATTTCCTATAAAATTGAATTACAAACATTTCATTGGAAGCAAGAAGAGAAACTTGGAAAGAAGTAAAATATGAAATTTCATCAGGTTTATCTGGTATAACAAGTGTACTCTGAGACAGGTTCAGCAATGCATCAGCTAGATTCCAGATTCCTCCAGTAGTTTGAGGATACTGTGTTCAGGTGCACTGATTGACGGAAGAATAACCCGATTCATCGATGGTCTAGGTTTTGTTCCAGCAGCCTCAGACCCTGCAGTTGTTCCTTCCTGCACAACAGGAATATCAGCCCTTCTTCGCACTGCAGACACTCGCTCCTTCCATATTCTCCCATCCTGTGAGTGTCAAAATACATATAATTCCAGTCAGCCTAAGAAGTAGATAAACAGGTATACAAAGGAGCTGGGAGACCAAGTGACCCTATTATTGCTAGAGCAATGTAAAGTAATCCAGTTATTCTCTCAAACAGGATAGGCAAATGCTTTATTGGTTTTGACAAACCATACCACTATCTCCAACAGTTGAACTTAGACACCTTATATAACCAGCAGGTGAAGAAAACAAGTGAAATAGAAAGATAGTAACTGACATTAGATTTTCCAACCACATAACCCTTAACCACCAAACTTTATCACGTCTTATGACAGTCAACTCTCAAGTCATTTGTGTACAGACACAAGAAAAGTATAGCCTTTTGTTCAGCAATTGCAGCAAACCTTATTTTTTTCTTGTTCATATTAACATGCAGAAAGGAATAATCAAGGAAGGCTTCCCTTTTGAGATTGTATTTCTCATCAGGGATATAACCTTTCCTTTAACACAATGACAGAGCTCCATTGGCAGACATATTCTATCGCTCATGATATAATGCTAACCAACTCAAAAGCCGACATATTACAGAAGGCAAAGAAAAATTATTCAATCTGGCATCTTAATAACAAAAATCAAACTTTATGACTCTATGTGATGAGCATAAAAGAATGTGACTTGTGTACCACATCTAAAAGCAGACTAGTCTATAGATGTTTAATGATAAGAAAACTGGTTACAATGTTCTGTACGGGAAAAAAATAAAAATAAAAAAAACAAGAGAAAACAACTCAAGACAAGATATCTGACAAAACAATTGTTAGGATGTTTGAATATGAGTTTGTTTTGTTTAGATGGACATAAGTAGAAAAATCAATGAAACGATAGGAATAGAAGGCAGAAAAGAGGTGCAAAGAAGTTGACAACATCTCTTTCCTTGCTTTTCCATTCTTAGATTTCTTAATTTCTTATTTAGTCATTTAAATCCCCCACCGAAAAGGCAAAAGTGTGTGAAGCATTCATTCTCTAGGAAGTATTTGACAGTTAAGACAAATAAACAGAATTTGATAACCAATCACAAACAATCCTATTTACTTTTGGAAAACCTACAAATTATGATGGTTGATTCATGTCTTGCAAGGTGCAGCTAAGAAAATTCTTAATTTCTGGAAAGTGGAGTCTTGGAGAAAAGATACTAAGAACCAATAAAAGTCAATTAACGAAATAATTTCTGAAAGCTAGAAATAGGTCAACAGCCTGCAGCTATAAAGAAACTAGCAATATCAAGAACTGATTCTTTCATGAGTCCTTGTGTCTCTCTATATTAATGCAATATAGTTAACTACAACTCATATAGAAAGAGTTTCAGTGGCGATATGCTACTATTGTACTAGCATATCTAACACAATAACGCCATTCAAATAAACATGTTTGATAGGAAAAATAATACTTAGTGTCCTTGCATATCTATCTAACACAACTTTGTGATACAGCATAATAGCAACTCACATTCAATATTGAAGGTTCTGGTAATGGACATAGAATTGGCCGATCATTATGTAGAGGCTCAGTCGGGTGTTCAACTGGTTTGAACTCAACTGCAATTTCAATACCATGAGGGTTGATAGAGGAAGCTCCAGCTAAAGTAACAGCACCAATTGTCTCTGTATTTGGGGGCAACACTTCTGCTTCATCCTACATTTTCATATAGAACAGAAATCACTATAATAAAACCAGATGCTATAGTTTCAAGTGAAAAAAGTATGCCTCATATACAATTACTTACAACTACAACAACAACAACAAACCCAGTGTAATCCCACAAGTGGGGTCTGGGGAGGGGAAGACGCACACAGACCTTACCTCTACCTTCTCCAGGTAGAGCTCAAATACAATTACTTACTCAGTAAAATCAATCCGAATGTAAAATGAAGTCAGTATAGTTTATTTTAACAGTTAAGAACAGTAACACAAACATGTTCAGCAGCAATATGTCCAAAATCAAACTCAAATTTAGAGTCACCTACAGGCTACACACCATGAACTAGTCAATCCCACATTTCAAAAAATCTCAAAAGTACCTAACTTTACAAAATTCAAAAAGCAAATTCATACCAAATCAAAAGTTTAACCCATTAACACTCTAAAGCCAATAAGTTCTTCTTGCGTGTGATCAGTCGATCTAAAGCTTCTATCTTTTCAAATGAAAACGATCAAATAACTCATATCATTATCAAATTAACATTAAAAAGGAGGTTAAAGAAGAAAATTTTCGACACCCAAATCGAAAAACAACCCAAATTACATAAAAGTTAAAGAATTTACCAAAAATGAACTCAAAAAAAAAAAAAAAAAAAAACTCACAAGTGCACTTTGAGCTCGACGATGGCCAGCTCTGCTGACAGAAAATCTAGAAAAAATTCCCACCATATTAAGGCTCTTTAATCAGAACAAAAATTCACCCAAAAGGGTGTCTTCTGATCTTATTTTTTGACACAAAAATTCAGCTTCTCTTTCTAGAAATATAGTGAGAGAAACCAAGAAAAGGGGGAGATAAGTTAGCTTGCATTGATGGTTTTGTCTAGATTCGATTTAATTTTAAATAATTTAAATTCCACAAAAAAACTTATTAAGGTTTTTCATCCCGTCGGATACTCACATTGGAATGGACTAAATCTGAGTTGGCATGAAGTTTCACATTGGAATTAAAAAAAATCCCTGGTAAAGACGATTCCGTACTCCACTTGCAATTTGCTTGCTTGTTTTTTATTTTATATCGACATACAAGCTATCAAAATGATTTTTATTTTAATGGTGTTCAATAAGTTACCTGAAAATTGAAATTAAAGAATTATTTAAAAATAATATTCTATTTTTAAAAAAATTAAGAAAAAGTAAGACAAAACAAATTGGGAAAAAAAGACTTGAGTCGAATACTTAGAAAACTACTTTTAAGAAAAAATGTATCATAAATTGGATGGAGGAAATATATAGTATAGTATTTATTTGGTAGTTGAAAGTGATAGAAATTGAAAGTTGCCAATAAACACAAAGGGACGGTTTGTCAAGATTCATTTAGACAAGAAAGTAAATTAAAATATCCAATTGGTTGGAAGGGAAGCAAAGTACTTAAATTAGACGTAAGTGCCATGTGAGTGTGTTCATAATTATATAAGATGGTGGTGGTGACGGATAGACGGCTAGTAGATCCGATCATAATTATTTGATATGTATATTGATGTGAGATACTATATGTTGACAATTCTATTTTATCGTAATTGATATTGAATTAATTCATTAGATGTGAAAGATGCTCAAAAATTGTTACGAAGTTACACTCACGGGTGAACTCACAATGGAAGGGAGAAGTTTTTTTCTAAAAATAATTGATTCAGATATGTCTATAGACTTAGTATGTTTAAGATTATATCGATTAAAAGATACTTTTTTAGACATTATATATATTTTTAATTAATTTACAATCAACGAAAAATCTTTTTATTTTTTTTAAATTTATATTTTTATAATTCATACCAAATTAAAATTAGGTAAATAAATTAAAACGTACAATTTATTTATTTTTGGTATAAGACACAAGTACTCCTTTAAGTCAAAAAGATATACAAAATTACAAACAAACAAAAAAAAACTCAAGGGGGGTGTAATAGAATCTAAGTTTAGTTAAGGTATGTCTCTGAGATTTCGATCATGATAGTTGAATTAGTTTTTTATTTCATTTGTTTATTCATTCAATTCACAACCACAACTCACAAGGGACCAAAAGTCAATTTGTACTCTTTAACACCAGCTTTGAATTCAACAATAGTTTAGGCTCTAGGGTACTTGTATCTTGCCCTTTTTTTAAAGAGAAAATGCTTAAACATGTCATCAAACTTTGAAAAAGGCTTATATATGTCATTTCTTAAAAGTTTGGCTCATTTATATTATTTTCGTTTGAGAAATACTCATTCATGGTGTTATTTTTCTTGGCATGTGGCTGTCTTCTTCACTGTATCGCAGTGGGTGTGTGGGGTAGACTATTGAGAGTTAGATATGCAGTCTATTTTCTATCTTTAGGCCCACCAGTTTTCTGTTTAAGAAACACTAAAACGACTTCTCTGCCGTATCCCCAATGCAACAAATGTCACTTTCAAAGTTTTTAAAAAAAATGCGGGCTAATAAAATGATTGAGAATTTTAAGGTATTAAATTTAAAATTCATCGGAAACAAAAAATATAGATGATTATTTTCATCTATTCTAATTTTGATGAATATAATTATTTGGTACTTGTTGATGTCAAGTCGTACACCACGATCATAAAAAATTACAAAATCTGAAAAAGTCAACATTTACTATATTATTTTTCTTAAATAGGAGTATTGACTTCTTTTATAAAACTCTTAATGATTGCTAGTTCGACGCATGAACAAATCACAAATGAGATTAATATAGAATACGTTATGTAAATGCAATGATAGTAATTAGAGGGTGATTTAGAAGGAGTACATATGTTCACTTGAACTTCCGTAACAAGAAAATTATACTATTATAATGAGATAAAAAAAACTAAAAAAAAACGATGTGTATATAGAGATTTAAAATATTCTAAACACAAGATCAGAAATTAGTTTAATTATTTTGAAAGATTCAAATTTCACCTTGAGATTTCAAAAACAAATTTTGGATACTACGTTACTTTTATTTTTCGACCCCTCTATAAGTAAATAATACAATATTACATGTAATGATAGATGCAATATAGTCATAAAGGAAGACATATATCAATTCTCAAGCTCATCGTACTATGACCTACGTCTCTTATATAATTTGAGTGTTATTGATAAAAGTGGGATTATCCAATACACACTCAAGTAATAGGGCTTGCAAATTTCCCTCGATCCAGAGTTCCACAAATAAAAATATGATATTGATTATTATGTACATAATGTTCCTGTTTAGGTATTATAAATACACATATAAGTATATTTCACTTTCTATTGTGTGAATAATATATACGTTTTACACGATATAATTTGAAATACTAAGTTTTATAATCTATGGTTATAATTGTTTCTGTTTTTATTTTTCAAGTGAATCAGCTTATTAAAAAAATACTAGTAACTAATTATGATTGTTATGTGTAGTTGACTTTGACCTAAGAAAGTTGTTAGAATTAAAGTTTATAGTGTAATTGTTAAAGGAAAACATTTTTATGAGCTATCATGAGGGTAGAATAAAATTAAGCAGCGAAATAATGAATTGTATATCTTTTTTATTTTAATGAAAATAGTTGAACTCATTATTAAAGTAATTTTCCAAAGTTGACTTCATCAAAACAATGTCCTAACTACAAACTTAATTTTTTTTTGGTCAGTTGTTCTCATGGGAGATATAGAGAATCAATGTATTTTTCCTTTATTATCAAGAAAAAGGAAATTGTGTCTTTTAATATGAAGATTGAAGAGAAAGTTATATACACTTAGAGAATTTTCTCCAATCAACGTTCAAAATAAGATGGAAGTTACATTGTTTATGTGGTAACTTCTTAATAACTTTCGTTAGGTTTATGTCTCATTTCACACGTGGTGACCGATTAGACCCAAACCAATACCATCTTAGCACACATACCAGAAAGAATTGACTATTAACATGAGGATCTTATTATTCACAATATCTTAAAACATCATTCACTATTTTAATAGCTAGTTATCAATTTTTTCAATTTCTAAGAGAAGAACTCGAGTTGATACTTAACTTTACACTTAAAATACATTTGATACTGTCATGCATGGTAAGTAGCCCAAGACATTAGAATAAACACATTTTAAACTTCAAATTCAACACCTTACCTCTTCAAGGCATACATTTCCTTTAAATGTGGATAAGTTATATAAACTATATCATCCACAACCTTTAAATTGATCATTTTACAACGAATAATGTCTAAAGTTCTTTATCAAGCCATTCTCAATAACCATAATAACTTAAACAAGTGCCACCATATTAGTTGAACTAACATCCAACATTTTAAAAAAGTTGTATAAGTAAAATGGTTGTTAATCAATTTGTGATACAAAAATATCCTTGATGACGAGAAGAAACAAAAGAAATTCCAACATTATAATGAAAAATTTAATTAATGGAGAAAATTGAAATTTAAAACATCAATTTCCAAAAATGGTGTAAATTCACAGAAAGTAGAACACCAATAAGAAGAGGAAAAGGAAGAGCATCTTAGTCCAAAAATTTTATCAAACAATCGAACGGGCTACAAATGACCTAAAAGAAACATTTGGGGAAGAAAAAGGAAATGCCAAAAACTATTGGGAGCATTTTGGCATATCACTTAAATTACTGTCTCTTTTCGAATAATACCCTGACAAACGGGGCAAAGCGCGCGAAAATGGAGAAATCGAACAGATGAAAAATATAAACTGAAAAAAAAAGAAAAAAGAGAAACCTTTACAGCAATGGCGGACGAGGGTTTCGACGAAGAATGGGACGCAGATTTCGTCGACCAACTTGTTCAAGCTGAAGAGCAGGCCTTGTCCATTGCCACTCAGAAATCCCTTCCACCTCCGCCGCTACCGCCGCCGCCGCTGCAGCAATCATATCCGGCGGTGTCGTACGTTAGCTATTCGCCTCCGCGGGATTTGTCTCAGAGAGTTCCAGAAGTGCCTAAAGGTTTCAATCAGTTATTCGATGTCGACGTTTTCTCCGCTGCCGCTGCCCGCTCCTCTCTCCCTGCTGGCGGGTCCCACAATGCCAAAGAAGAAGAACTTGACAGTTTGAAGGTTAGAAAATGCTACTAGTATGTAATTAATAGTGATGTTTATAAATGAAGTAGTCATTCTCTGATCAATTGGCTGGGGAGTAGACTACTTTTGCCCTCCCATTTTATAGAAAGTTATTTGAATGGATTGGGCTAATTCTTTTTTTTATTTTATTGCAGAGGGAGCTTGATAGAATTTCAGAGGAGCGGAATCGTTTGGTACGTCATATACCCTACCCATCAATACTCTCATGTATGCTGTATAAAATTTGAATTTTTGGAGTTCCAGAATTTAAATGTCTTTCTAAGGTTTCTATTTGACTGTAGAGGCATTAGGGTATTAGGCAGATGTTTCAGTTGATTTCGATCAGTAATTGAGTTGCAGTTGCTTTTATATGTTATGGAGATAAATGAACAGATTCCTGCAAGGGAAAAATCTTGAACTTAACTGCATGACCTCATTGAAGGAACTTTTTAATTTTAAGCACCCGCATTGTGTTGTACTATTTGTTTAGCTGGCTCCATTTGGATTATGTCTGATTCATCTCACTTGACTTAGCAGTTAGCATTCTTTACACTGGTTTACCTTGATGGATAATATTTATGTGCATGACATTGACATTGAGTAGATGCTGAAGACCTAGTATAGTGGTTTTATGACATAAGTTGTCTTCAATATATTTCTGATGAAAATTCCTAGTAGATAATGATCTTTTGCACCGCTTCAGGAGCAAGAGTGCATTGAGCTCAGAAAGGGAAGAGATAAGAAAGAGAAGAGGCTCAAGGTTACTCCTCCAAAGATTGTGAACCTGTAAGTGCCTAGTGGAATTTGTGTTTGACAGGTAGTTGCAGGAAACTTTGGTTATGGTGTTCTTCTTCTAGGGTATACTATATTTTATGCATAATAAAAGTTGACCACAATTATTCTTGATTAAGGCGCGTACCACATTAGATAATAAGGAGATAGCCTGATCTGACAAGCAATAACCAGACATATTTTTTAATAATCTAATCTGCACAAGATTCCTTTCCTTCCCTCTGTCAATGTGCATGCAAAATAAAATAACTACTCCTTAGCCTATATTATTCATAATGTTATTGCTCTATCCTTTTAGTCTCATTTTTGTTGCAAGTTATGTTATATTTTTGGTTGTTCCTATTTCACTTCGATTATATACATTAGTTAATCTGCACGATTGAGATAGTATATGAATGGAGGTGAATACAAACTATATAAGAAGTTTAGTTTCAATAACTTCTACAATTTGGTAAAATGAAAATTTGTCATTTCTTCTCCCCTTTTCGTCCTACAAAGAACCTCTTTTCATTGTGACATTATTCCAATATTTTTACCACATTGGCGTGGTACATGACAAAGAAGTGTAATGCATGGATATATTTCAGAGGGTGGAGATTTACATATTATCTTCAAATTTTAATTCAACAACAAAGATGCTAAGAGATGAAGTACAAGGAAATATATGCATCAGGGGCACAATAAATCTTGAAGAATAGAATGTAAAATGTTTTAAATTTCCTTTTAAGAAGGTTTTGGAAGAAAATATATCAAATTTATTTATCAGAGTTAGTAATGTCATTCTGTAAGGTTCTTATGAATCAAATTTGGTACAAAAAATTTTCTTTGTAACAAACCATGCTCACGTGTCATTCTACTGCTAGTTGGCAAAGTGCCAAACCTTTTGCAACTATGCTGATCCTTCTGAAATTTTAGGAAAAAAATGCATATATTGTGTGCTTAGGGAGGAACTTTGTGATGCAACATCATGTTCTTTCTCATGTTTTTTGGTGAAACTTTAAACTTCTCAGTTGAACTCTAAAAGGGAAATAGAAGAATTTTAGTGAAGGTTGCTTCTTGCAGTGTGTAAAAGTTGAAGGAGTCATTACATTGGAGAAATTCTTATCTTTGCTAATATGCTTTATATGAGTTATATATTTTTGATTGCTAGTTTCCTTATCCATTTAATTTGACTTTTGCGCATCCTTGTTATTCTGGAATGAGAATGATTAGGTTTTAACTATCATGATTTGCTTGCACTGCAAATGAGGTCAATCTCATGCTAAAATTACGGTCTCGTCTGTGTTTACAGTAGTACAGATTCGGGTATCAACATCCAAGGAGACCAAATAAAATCCTTAGAATTCCAAAACACACGCTCTATGAATGAGCATATTGGCTCTAGCACAAAAATCGGTTAGTTCAAACTGAGATGTGGGATTAAAATCAATTATATGTCATGGTTCCTGAAAATGAGTTCTTTCATGATCTGCTCATCCATTCTTCCTTGCATGCTGAATCATAGGTACAGTATCCTCTAAGGATGTTGGGATCCAGACTGAAAGACATGATGAATCTACCAGTTTATCAGCTGAAAACAATTTATCTGATAATATTTGCCGTAGAAACAAGTTGTTGGATGCATGGAGCTCGTCTTGTGGCCAAAGATTAGGAAGGCTACTCATTTCGAAGTTGTATGCGACATGTGATGTTGATTTCCGTGTCCTTTCTGGATACCTAAACACGAGTTTGCCCTTAAGGACAAGTGTGGAGTCAAAGATTTCTTTGAAGGATAATCTGCAGTATACTCATTCTGGTGAGAGTGCAAAAGTGTCTCATCTTTTCTCTGTATTGACCAAGGTATATCCATTAAGTGATATCTTTTTTCACTTTGACTACACTTCACCTTCAGGTTCTTGTTTATCTAGATGTGCATACTAACAATCATTAACCAGATGATAGATCTCTCTCAATGTCTCGGATTTTTCTTTTATATGAATTGGTATTCCTTATATTTGTTACTCATTCACTATTTACTTTCAACTCAACCACGAAAAAGGAAGTCAAAGGACTGGAATTTAAGATTTTCCTATTTTCACTTGCTCGAACTCTTTTTCTCATATTTTGCATGACACTTGCTTTGGTCATGCATTTAAATTAAAGGCAGTTGCTCTCTTAAAAAAAAGGGGCAGCCCGGTGCACAAAGTCTCCCACGTTAGCAGGGTAGGGGGCATAGCCGCACCCAAAGGGTGTGATGTAGACATCCTACCCTAATGCAAACATTAGTGGGCTGACCAAAACAATGGCTCTCTTAAGCTAGTGTTGGCCCTAGATTGCCAAATCTTTTTGGTAAACCAGATTTGGGTGAAGTTTGGATTGAAGTTTCAAAATGTGTTTGGCCATAGTTTTTGGAAAGATGTTTCATTTTTTTCAAAAAATAAAATGAAACATGACTTAAACCCATAAGTTCTAAAATCTATCAAAAATGCTCATACGTTTAGCACAAAATTATCATTTTTATTATGAACTAAATAGTACCGTATCCTAAAATCATAAAGAAATATTCTAACATAGTAACATAAAGCTTCCCATTACTTTTGAAGGTTTGATATGCTTATAATTATTAAGAGTGCTTTCTATCAAGTGTTTCTCTAATACATCAAAGCAAAAGTATAAATGAGTTGAAATGTTACATTGCAAATTTAACCTGGATGAGTTGTATTCTTACCTGTTAGAACATGAATAGGTTTATACAATCCTATTAGAATAGGAATAGGTTTATACAGGCCTATTTAGAATAGGAATAGGAATACAAATAGAAATATGAATAGTAAATAGTATCCTACTTGGTAAAGGATCGTATTCTAGTGTCTATAAATAGGGTCTCAATGTAATAATGTAGACACGACAACAATTTAATAATATTCTTCTCCAATGTTTCTCACATTACCAATTCTGATTTTAGTGACAATTCAAATTATTTACCATTCCATATTGCATTTTTAAGTGTCACTTTGGTTAGTTTTGAATTCACTAGCTTAACATATTTGAGTTCCAAAGATTAACAAACAAGTTTTTTTTTGTTAAACAGTAACTTGATTAGTAAAAAATAAGCAAGTTTATCTTACATCAATTTTGTTCTTTCTTTTTTATTTAATTATTTTAGTTTTCTTTCGTGGAATCTTGCATAATAACTTCTTATAAATTCCTTTTATGATGTGGAAATAATGGAAAGAGTACCAATCAACATTTGAAGTGGGTATTATTCTCATAATGTAGGTATAAAATATCAGTAACAATAACAAGTATGGTTCAATCCCTAACTAGTTGGGTTTGGCTATGTGAATCCTCACCATCCATTTTACTTAATTTGGATCCATTTACATTATTTATAAATTGGTGTTCTCTTAATTAGTGGGTATTTCCATTTTCTACTGACAAATTTCTTAACAACCGAAGACTTACTATATACAAGAGTACCAACCTGATTAAGCCTTAATCCTCACTATTAAGTCTCGCCTATATGGATCTTTTGCTTCCATTATGTTCTATTTTTCTCCCACTTGGCATAAATTCCAACAAAATTACAATAAAATGAGATAAATAAAGGTTTTTCCTATTACCTTTACTTCATTAAAAAAGGCTTTTCCTACACTTGATCTGCACCACATTTCTTTATTTTGCAAATACTATGCGTAGCTTATTTACCTTATGTTGTCTTAGACTCTTAGTAGGGTTGAACTCTCATAATTTGTGGTCTTGTATCTTGTAGATTAATGATGAAATGGTGAGATTTGAAGATTTGTTAGAAGCGTTGGTTGGTCTTTGCAGACTTGAAAATGTGCGATTGTAAGCTTAGATATTTATCATTTTTCCTTCTGTTTTAGTTGTTAATGTGGAATTTACATTTCTAAACATGTAAAACTTTTTAATGGCAATATCCATTTATCTCAGTAAAATGTTCAGGTTAATAGTGCAGACTTTTGTAATAAGAGCAATGATATACCTTTTTGAATGGTAAATTTGGGTTCGAGTATATCTTTGTGCTGATGATGTATGATACTGGTACCATTCTCAATGAAAAAAGTGTTCAGGCCTGCAAAGCTGTATCCATCTCATATTCCTGAAAAGAAAAGGAGAAAGTTGGGAAAGCTGGTAGACCAACAGTTCTAGCAATGATTTTGAAAATTGTTTTTCAATATACACAATTGCCTAATGAACTTAAAAGTGAAAAATCTTAGTTTAATTTTTGAAAGCTCTGTGAATATTTCTGAAAATCTTAATAGTACGAGACGTGATCCTTAATGTACTAGGCGTGTGAAATCTATCCTGACTTTCAAGTAGCTCTTGATTGAGGATAAACTCCAAATCCATACTTTCCGGTACTATGCCTATTTGCTTTTCTTCTTTCAAGTGAAATATAAAGACATCCTTGTTGGGACCACTTTTCGCATTGAAATATGCCTCGCACACCTATTATACCAGTTTGCATCAATTGGCAAACTGGTCCGTTGGAGTTCACCTTCTTTGTTCTACCACTTAGATTCTAATCTTTGTTATGCACCTTCTCTCTACGCGACTGATACATACCGACAGAACCCTCACCTCCACAGGAGGAGGATAGATAGGGCGATTTGGGTGAGATCCATTGTAAATCCAATTTTTGATTCACTAGTGAGATTCCACCCACCATGAAGATCCTCACCCCACCTTCCATAAATAAGTTATAACTTGATAATCTAGAATTGAGGTTCAAATCCTACCCAAAATTTCCACTCAGCAAGTGACCTGTGGCAAGACCAAGAGAGTATTACGGAAATCAGAGTCGGATGGGAGGTGGCTGATTGGCCAAGGAGCAGAAAACTATGCAAACAACAAAACTTCTAAGAATAAAGGAAATATATATATAAATATAAGTATGCATCAACTACTAAGGTTTTCCATATATTACCTGTATAAAAATTAATTAAGTACTAAGGCTTTTCCATAACAAAAGTACAGAGTGTTTTTTTTTATAATTCCTTTGAATGATTACAACAACTATGTCTCAATTCCAATCGTGTTGGGGTCGGCTATATAGTTCTTTTGAATGATTACTGTATGTTATGTTGAAGTAAAAGGGAATTCATAAAGGCTTCATTTTTATATCATTCCATAGAAGTTTCTTGTCACTAGCTTCATAACAGTATTCATTCCATACAGGTTTCTATTATTCATAGGTCTTTGCATATACTGCAAGAGGTTTTGAGTTTCACTTTCAATATGGAAAGAAAATTTGGTAAAAGGTATATATTACTTACTCAAATGCATGCTCTTCTTTCTCTATTCTGTTTCTGAGATATTGTCGTGGATTCTTTTAGCATCAATGCAGAAGAATGATTTGATTTAAGTGTTTGACAACTGTTTAACCATTCCCTTTGTGTAAGAAGCTTGCATTTGTCTGGATTCATAAGGAAGCTCAATTAAAAAAACAGAAGCAAAAGTTAGAACCCACTGATTATCATGCAAACGAATCTCTCCAGTCTTCTGATTCTTCACATTTCAAGATAGATCTTCAGGCGTTTTGCTGTTCTCTTGCTAGTGCTAGTTGTATATTTCCTTATTGGGGTAAACGATGCTTCCGTAACCTCAAAAGGCTAAAACAAATAAATAAAGGAAAGGAAAAAGGAGAAAAGATTGTCTCTATCATCTGATCCAGGAATTTCCTTATATGCTTTGATTTGATCTTCCCAGTGTACTCTATCAGGGACAATATTGTGGTTGACGGACCTGTTTGTTGGAATAATGCGTCAGAACTGTATGAATATGGATATCCTGGAAATAGAGGACTGCCGCATGTCCATGCTGAGAAAATATTTGATCAAGATCACACTGATCGCCTGAGAGTGAATACTCTTGAAACTTGCACCAGAATAGGATTCATCAATTATGAATCTAGCTGTTTGATATCATCTTGTTTCAACTATGTTCCTCTGTTTGAATTAATGTGCGAAATTGTCATGATTCATGACGTAGAACATATAAGACTCGAAGCAGTTTCAGTCATGAATCTGATTGTTGCAAGAAGTAATGCCTATTTGGAGAGGGACAAGTAAGTTCATATCCTTCTCTTATCTGTTTACGAATATTTTTAGAGCTCTGTAATATGCTTATGCTATTTCCTCTTTTATATAGGTACGGAACAGATATACTATTCCAAAGTATTGTAAAATTATTGAAGAAGGGAGCCCGCTTGCATGTAAAGAAGAAAACTGTGCATCTTCTTCATATGCTACTGAATTGTAAGCACATATGTTTGGTCACGTGTTGGGCACATGTTCATATATCAATTTGATGTTCTCTGGCTCCTGGAAGTTTGTTCTTGAACTTGCTTACTGCACCTCAATGTTCAATATGTAGCTTTTACTACTTGAACTACCGCGTTTTGTTATTTATATCATATTCTCTTCCAACAGTGTCTCTACTATCTTATGGAGAATAAGCCAATATATTCTTTCTGATCCAAGTTAAAGATTGATGCATTTTCTCCAAGTTTATTATTAAGGAAGAATACTTCATTAAATTTTACTGTATTTTACTCATGCACCACAGTGGTAGTTGTAGTAGATTGCTGCTAATTGTAAGATATACTCTGATGAAGATATAAAGGTTATTTCTGAGGAAAAAATCCATCTCAAAATCACTAGCAGTTTGTTTTTGCTTTGTGTAATGGTTTACCTGACTATACTATTCAATAAAGGTCCAAGAGTAATGGCCTCATTCTGCAGCTGTTTCATGGAGGGAGATGGCAGTGGCATGGTTGACATCAATTCCAATGAAAGTTCAACTTTTTCCGTAATCAGTGTGATCTTTGAGAGTTTGGCAGAGTGTATCGCCTGCACTGGAAGTAATGCCGAGGTAAGCCTAGTATTTAACTTCAATTAGCAAATCTTCTCACCTTTCCTCATTTCGTATTTTCAATTTTTCTCTCTAAACTCCTCTGAATACTGCTATCGTATTTAACATGGATTTTGTCTTGAATTTGCCAAGAATGGAATTGACCCCTTCCTGCTGTTTGTTACCCTTGATTCTCTAATTATTCAGGAACTACAGCTTCGGAAGCACACTATTATTTTGCTAGCTTTCTTCGCATCATCCGGAAAATGTGGTGTTGAAATTCTATTAAATTATGGGCTTCCAAAAGGAAAGGATTTCCCAGCAATTATTTTGCAAAGCTTAGTATGCGATTTGGATCTAGAAGAATCGGATACTGCTCAGCAGCCAGAAGTATTCAAAGAGAGGTATCTTTGGGCACTTAAATGTGTTTTGAGGTTAATTTCAGTCTTCCAAATATATGCATGAAATGGAGTTAGTTTATTTGAGTTTCCATGCGGTAAAGTACACAATGATTATCTAAAACTGAACATCACAATGCTTTCTTTTTATACTTTTTAGTTTGACAACCCATTTGTTCACCACCTTGAGTTTGAGTCCTTAATTCATGGAGCTTCTCATTATTAGCTGTTTTTTTAAATCTTCTGAAAGGACCTTTGCATTTTCCAAGTAATTTTTCAATTTGATTGTATTGAAATTTCATTTTCTCAATCTTTTCTATGTCTTACTTGCCAGGACCTTGCTGATTCGAGAGGTACTTATACTCTTGAATAGACTAGTTTCACATCCCAAGTACTCCAGTCACGCTCTACGTGCATTAACAAATAGTCGAGAGAAGGCCACTTTGACTGTTGATGTGACAAGCAGATTATCCAGTAAGCGCACATTCTTTTGGCAGGATGTTAGTATGACTCGGCAGATTAGGGAATCTGAAATCATAGATTTAGCTCAGGTGTTGAGAAGAAGAGTGTTCACGTTTCTTGGAGGTAGCAACCAATGAAAGAAGCATGAAAACTTTGTTGTTCCGAGAAGTGCATACATGCTTGAAGAGAACCACCCATGGAGCTATCGAGTTATGATGATATTATGACAGGAATGGGCGTGGAGCAATGTTGCAGCTTCTGTGCGGTTGTCAGCAAAAAGTGCATTACCGATCACCCTGATGTATAAGTTGTTGGGTAGTTGTATCGGTTTTTCTGTATATATTTTTAATGTATGTTTGTCATTGGCTGAAGAATAATGTTAGCAATCGCATTAAATATATATTGTTAGAGCTTCAGAGGAGATGGAGCAATTTTCCCATTGTTCTTCCCATAAACCCCAACCCCGGGGGTCTTACAAGGGCATCTTGTAGGATGCATTTTTTTCTGTTGGTAGAGACTTAAAGAGAGAGAAACAATGGGAAGACCTTATTTTGTCCTATGAGTGGCAGTTTATAGATCGCGCGTTTCATCCTCTGCTATAAACTTCCTCTTTACTTCTCATGTTCCAAAGCTCAATCCAATGCACAG
Organism: Solanum tuberosum; assembly: GCF_000226075.1. Lineage (NCBI taxonomy): Eukaryota > Viridiplantae > Streptophyta > Magnoliopsida > Solanales > Solanaceae > Solanum > Solanum tuberosum. The sequence goes on along the minus strand of NW_006239074.1, from coordinate 1,138,104 downwards.
ATGAAAAGTGCATTTGCGATGGTCTTTGTTACACCAACTTTTGAATCTACTTGCTACCCTTGGCAAGTTAACGTGAGCAAGTCTTTGATATTATTATCTTGCTCACCAGTTTGAACACAGTTACATAAAGTTTGGCATTTTAGTTGATAGAGAAGTGGGTCTATTATCCACTAAATTCTAGAACGTGCACCGTTGGAAATCGAAACATGTTGGGGCTTTACAACTCCAGCTACTTTTCAGAGTCTAGAACAGAAGTTAATTAATTATCCAGACATGTTTCTCCAAATAACATGACATCCAAAATATTTTACTTATAGCACAGAATCCCATCTCCAGCATTTGTAAGGTGCAATCAAATATCACAAAAGAGACAAACTAACAATCAGTCAGCATTACACTCTTAAAGAGTTACATTTCTATGCTGGAAATGAAACGAATTACATAAAAGAATATTAAGATTCTAAAACACTATTATCTAGGACATTGCAGCGCAATAAATTTAGGCATCTGTTGGCGTACATGAGCAGATAGCTGTGGGACATCATCTCTTGCATTCTTCTCACAATGATCCACTTCTCCATGTATCCGCCAAATGATTCTATAGTGTGTCAGGATGGTGAAGCTTGGAACCAATTCAAAGGAGTTGTGCTGCACTGCTGCTTACAACTCAATGACAAACTGGAACCATTGATATTCGTTTTCTCAATCTTCATTATCAGAATCGCCAAATTTTATTTTGGTGGCCTTTGGAGCATTTGCATCAATTTCTCTAAAATGAGCACCATAGAGCTTGGACTCCTGTAAATTGCAACTCAACAATGTAACAAAGAACATGTGCAGCGATAGAAAACTAGCAATGCGGTAGTAAGGGAAGGGTGGAGAAACAAGATTCAGTTGACAATTACTAACAGAAAGGCATGTGTAGCTCTATTCATCAGTCTCAATCAAACAAATTATGCCAGCAAGAAAATAGGCAATCACAAAGTATAACTTTTGTAATAATACATTGTTGGTTTTCCATCTTCTGGATATCCAAATTGTTATTGTAATCGGGTTGCAAAATTATCCCAGGAAAACACAACTCCTTAGGCTTGGTCTCACTCAATTTTTACCAGCCCATTTATAAAATTGGCGATTTTGACCCTCCCAATTTGGTCCATCCAATAATTGGGTTATATGTAGGTGTTAGTTGATCAATGAGGAATCTTGTCAAAAGTGTTTTTTTAAAACAAAAAAATTATTATGTTCGATACGTTGTATATTAGCCAAATAGCCATAATAAAGACAAATTTTGTTAGGTACATAAACAAATAGACTAAAATTTTAGTAAGAAATGGGCGGATTGGGTCAAGATTCGTTTAGTCCCTTTCAGCCCAAGTCACTTTTGTACGGGTTAATGGAGATGGTTTATAGCCCATTCCTGCCCAACTCATTTCAGCCCATGTAAATTTTGGGCAGTTCACATTTACTAACAACTCATTTTGACCCATTCATTTGACACCCCTATCCATAGATACTATGTTGTTAAGACTATGCACAAGCAGCTGCTAATAACATTTTGGGCTTCCTGCCCAAGAACATAAAACACGACATGATTCTTTGTTTTCTTAGTTTGGACCAAGCCAACATAAGATCCTTCTTTTTTTAATAGATTCTACTTGCAATGCAAGCACGACATGTAAACACAAATACAGCTACTAGGATATCAAGAACTAGGCAAATCCTTGTGTCAGTTGTGTGAGGAACAATAATTTCTTCCAAAATGAGATACTGAAATTTAGGAGACTATAAGAGCCCGTTTGGATTGGCTTAAAAAAAGTAGCTTTTACGTCAAAAATAAAAGTCGAACTGAAATGACTTTTAAGTCAAAAAATAAAAAGTAGGGGGAGACCTACTTTTGGTTTTTAAGTCATTTTAAACTTATTTTGAGTTATTTTTAACCTTGCCAAACACTTTCTAACTTATTTTAAGCCATTTTTGACTACTTTTGCCAACTTTTAAGCTAATCCAAACACCATCTAATACATTTGCATTTCAAATCATACGCAATAGCCAATATGCAAACAAAAAGTTTACCTTTTTCTTTACATGGGTTCCAAAGTTAAGAAGGGCAGCTGGAACAGTCTGTCCAGCTTCTCTGAGGACATTTATCAACTCCCCAGAAAGTCCCTGTGATAGACAGGCTCAATGTAAGAATCAAACTAGCAAAGCACTGAAACAATAGTACAAGAAAAATAAAAGTGAAATCTCTATTGTAAGGATCAGTCAAACAGTACCTTGTTATCCTTGGTGAAAAATGTATGAGCTACACCTTTTTTACCAGCCCTTCCAGTTCTTCCAATTCTATGAACATAATCCTCTGTTGTCAAAGGGAAACTATAATTTATCACAACTTCAACATCAGGTATATCAAGCCCTCGAGCAGCTACATCAGTAGCTATCTGCAGAAGCATAAACAATTATGTTAATGAGGCTTTAGCATGTTTCAGCACGCATGAAAGAAAACTGAGCAAACACAGCAAGATCATTCACGAACAGTCTATCCAAATTCAACCGGAAGTCGCAACACAATTCCCATCCAGCACCAGAGCAACACAAATAGAAGTCACAGAAAGTATGGGAAATAGATCTTGCAGGAATGAGGAAGAACTGAAGAAGCAAAATCTGGCAAAACATTTTGATGGGGAAAAAAGAGTAAGCATCCTATTATTCTTGGACGGAAGAGGATTGGCTAGAAATCAGAACTTCAAAAATACAGATCAGGTTTTAGTCAAAGAGTAAACTGATGTAAATTAGGATGATAAAACAAAACCAAAAATATAGCAATATCAGTGGTTTTAGTCAAGAGTATAAAAACACATCTGAGGTTCTTCTTTACTTAATTAATATAGCACATTTTCTTTGGTTCTTATATACTTGATTAGTTGGCCTTATATGGTTTGCATCTTCTTGAGATTCTATCCTGTTAGTTCTACCTATCAAATAAACATCACTGGAAGTGGAAACAAAGATGATAATAGGAAAACAGTGTGTACCAGTAGAGGACAGCTTCCATCCTTGAAGAGTGACAGGGCCTTAGTACGAGCATGTTGTTGCTTGTCACCACTAATGGAGACAACTTTCCAACCCCTGAGGCAAAGACACTTTAAACATTACAAAATGTAAACCAGATATGATACACAATACAATGAGCACAGTGCATACTACATGTACCAATGTTGCCAGGGTCAAATTAGTTGGAACATGTATTATACTATTATCAGCAAGTAAATAGAAGCTAGACATAGGAATCTAATGTTTTCTTCACAACTAAACAGAAGAGTCAATAGAATTACCTTTTCTGTAGCATCATTTCAACACGAGATGCTTCCTTCTTGTATAAAACAAAAACCAATACTCTATTCCTGTTCAAAGTTTGCAACCTCTTGTAAGCATCCATTATAAAGAGAGTCCAAAAAATCAAATACCAAGGTTAAACGCCAAAACAGGATACAAATAATGTAAACATTATCCCCAATAACTGATGATTGAGGAATGTCTAAAACCATTGCCACGAAGAACAACTGTGCTAGACAATGGATAAGGAACTAAAGAAGAATGATAAAACAACGGAAATCTGCTGGGGAAGTAAAATGAACTCATCCACAATATGATTTTTGAAAAGAAAAAAGGAAGAAGAGATAATAGTGTGTGTGTGTGACAGGGAGAGAGAGAGAATGCACTTCCCCCATGCCCCATGGTTCGATAAACATACTACCTCCTGGTAGAAAAATGGAATCACTACTTTTAGGCTACCCCTCACTTGGTCAACCATCTAAATAAACATAGGGGGACACCAGACAACTGTGTTTAGACAACATTAAGCACCAATAGAAATTAGCAACCACACATGGGCAGAATAATCATTTCACTTTTTATGAGAAAGGTAAGTTAATATTGAACACAGGCACAAAGGCGGTGCTGGTCTAGTCTTTTTGCACTTAAGTCACTTTAGAGTGATTTTAAAATAAAGAGAACTGTTCTAGTTGACTTAACAGGAAGGAAGCAATCCATTCAATTCCTACAAGTACAAGAGAATTACAAGCCTACTTTGTACACAGGGAGGCAAGCAGGAAATTAAAACCACAGGCACAGACCTAATACATGAATATCATTATTCATATACTATAATATAGGAGGATTTATGGATGTCAGCAAGAGACAACGAACGCAGGCTTGAGAGCTTGAAATGAGATTAGAAATGTGTTGGCAGAAATTACTGTTAAGATACCTTCTAGACTTGTGGTATTTTTCCAGCAAACATTGTAAACGCTCATCCCGTGCTCGATCTTCCAAGACCTATAATGTAAAAGGAAGTGGACAGGCAATTCAGTAGGAAGAAATGGAGATGAACGTGTAAGTCTTCTCCTATTTTCTCTTTGAATTTTAGTTTTGGCTCTCTGTTGATCGATTGGGAGGCAACAATATGCTGATCATATGAAAGAGCTGGAAAGAAAAATGCATATCTCATAAGTCCTTAGAATTTCTACAACGCAGTTTACCTCAACAATTTGCATGACATCGTGGTTGGCAGCCAAATCTTCTGAACCTACAACTACCTGAACAGACTTCAGTTTTAAGCCAGGAAAGGAACCACAACAAATTTGAGAATATATTCTGAATGGTAAATGAGACCTTGATTGGATTGGGATCCATGAACTCTTGAGCTAATTGATGAACTTCCAGAGGCCATGTAGCACTGAACATAACCATCTGCCGAACTGCACAATTTGATGGGACTTGAATGATGGACACAAAAAAATGCGTGTACACAAAATTTAAACTTCATCTAGCTATATCTGAAGTGCAAAAAACAAGGAACAAAGTCCTACCATGTAAAGTGGGAGGATGAGGATATGAATCAAAACACTACAAGGCTTGAAATATTTACAAGATTCAAATTTTAAAAAAAAAAAAAAAACTTTTTTGGTATTACATATATACTGAAAAAATGAAACAAAAAACAAACTTTAACATATGGATGTACATCATTTACAAAAAGGATCGAAAATGAAACTACAAAATGTCTCATTGGGACATATATACTTTTACTGAGGGAAAAAATGGTACTTGGAGATAATACAATAAGCTGTGAAAGACATTCAGATCCAAACATTTCATTAAAAAGAAAAAGACACTAAGCAGGCGAAATCTATATAATGAGATGTCCATCAAAGCTCCAGCTCTAAGAATTCAAGTGATGGAACCAAATGTAGAGAGCAATATTCATACCAGAGCATGTTTGGCTCAATATGGCACGGACCGCTGGTTCAAAACCTAAATCAAGCATGCGATCAGCTTCATCTAGCACCTATAGCAATATTAGTAACATCAGTCAAGGGTAAAGGAGCATGACAGTTGATGTGTACTCCATTCATATTAAGTTCATACTACATAGGGGAAAAAATCAAATCATATTTAAGAAGTTATCTCATGATCATGTCAGGGAAATTAAGAGAAATAGAAACAGTTCTATTTCTTAATTTCTGATCACATTACAAAAAATAAAGGATAATACAATCTATATGTTTTCTTCTGTCACATAACAATAATCACCCTATCATGGTAACTTTGAAAGATTTATTACATGGAGCTAATTTGAAGGCTCTTATTCAAGTGCCACTTTGTCTCTGAATAAGCTGAAAATAAAGGAAATTGGTGTAGTTTATGATAATCCAGAATAAAAAATGGCAAAGCTTTGGGCCATGAGAAGCATATTATTTGTAAGTTCTACAACAGCTAAGCTACAGAAATATGTACATCTGTAAATTTTCTACCATCAACCACCAAGACATTCCAGTAACCCTAGGATAAACTCCGCAAACAGTCAAGTGATAGTTCAAAGATGCTAAATAGAATGTTAACGACAAAAGGTGATTATTGGGCATATTTTCAGCCTGTATTTCAAACAAGACCTACATTTTAAATACCTCACAAAGTTCATGTTCAGCAACTTGAGATTACTCGAAAAAAACAAAAAGGGAAAATACTACTCCTAAAACTTAATAATAAAATAAAATCAAAAAGTACTTACACAAATTAGATGACCAAAAATGAAGAACAAAAGCATCCAAACTATCTACACTAGTTGACCAAACAAACTTTCATGACATCATGCTTACTCAGACTTCATCAAAGATCCAGAAAGTCCAAACATAAATGAAGGCCATAAAAGCACTCACCACAAAAGAAACCTCTTTTAAATTGCAAGCTCCCATTTCCATCAGATCTTGCAAACGACCAGGGGTTCCAATAACAATATCCTGCAGGCAGAGAATATGATCTGAGGTACCGACAAGAAACTCTGACTTAAAGTATGACATGTGTGAAGCACGTGTAACATCCATTAAAAAGTCTAAGAAAGCAAGCAACCATAAGACCTTGAATCAATTTAGATATTAATTATATGATACTGAAAAAATCATCATCCAAGACTCATTGCAATAATAAATTCAGAACGACTAAATAAAAAAGAATCTTAGAAAAAATCATCATTCAAGACTCGTTGCAATAAAAAATTCAGAAAGAGTAAAATCAAAGAATCTTACCACGCCAGATCTAAGAGAAGCCTTTTGATGGTGCTTATCAACTCCGCCATATAGACAAACTGACTGCACACCAGTAGGCTTCCCAGCCTCACAAAGAACATCTGATATCTATTATAAAAGAGAAAGTTATCAATAAAGTATAAAATCTGCATTGGCATTTTGTATTTGAGAACACAAGGCAAAAACATGCATATTGATTTAATAAAAGAAAGCATAAGGCAGGAGTTAGAAGACATTCTGGGCAGATATTACAAGACATCAAGAACTAAAACTCACATAAACTAGCCTTTTACAATTTATTATGCACAGTATAAGGTTGTATCTTGGTAAATGGGACCAGATGGATTTTTCCCTGCTCTTAGAAGTTAGAGCAATAGAAAAGCAATAAAACTGTCTTCAGATATAGTTTTCTTACTTTTCTATTTCTCTTTGAAGCAATGAATATCAGGTGTAAACATAAATTACGCTAAGAGACACAGTTTCTATGTGACAAGGTTCCCAACATCCGACAGTAGGCAGATTTACTAGGATGCAATGTGGGACTATTACCAACTAAATATTTAGGTATACCCTTTGGATGCCAATCACAGAGAATACTAGGAAGGAATGACTGAAAAGTGAGAAAAGAGACTAACAAATGTACTTGTCCTTGGGATGAAGGTTCTAATCAATAGTGTTTTGGATGCACCCCCTACTTAAACCATGTCTCTATTTCAATACCTAACAAGATGCATAAAAGAAGCAACAAATTAAACAGGAATATTCAGTGGCAAGGAAACAACTAAGAAGTCTTTCATTTAGGTTATGCGGGAAACAGTGATCACCAGGAAGAAGCAAGGAGGCTTGGAAGTCAATAATCTAAGGGCACACAACGTTCTCCTCCTGAACTGGCTATGAAGACTTTGCAATGAAGAGGAGGCACTGAACACATGTGATTATAGAGAAGTATAAGATGGAAAATTCTTGGAACGCATGAACACCAATGCATTCGTACGCAATTAGGAACTGAATATATTCGAAACTTATTGAATATATTCTAAGAACACATTCACATTATAATAAGTGGTGATAGAAAAACTTTATTTTGGAAAGAACGATGGTCAGGACATACACTCCTAACGATTAGTTTCCTATCATTCCCTCCAAAGTAAATAACCATGATGCCACAGAAAACGATTACTAGTCTACTCAAGGATGGAAAACAAGCAATAACATTCATTTGCCTTTTTACCATGCTAAATTTTAAAAAGAACTACGAAGTTCAAGCTTTGATGAGTGACAACATTATTCAGTAAGTGAAGCATTAGTTCAAGTGAAATCACACAACAGAATCAGTAAAAATACAAATAATGCAAGAAAGCAAACAATTTTAAACAATCCAGGTGTAGATTTGAAGAACTTACTTGTTGAGCTAACTCCCTTGTAGGCGAAAGTACAAGGCAAACAGGATTCTTAGACTTTTTACTCTTCCGCTTACTCGTGATGTGCATTATAGCCGGAATACCAAAAGCCAACGTCTTACCTGATCATACCAAAATATAATAAAACTAAAAAAACCACAAACCATAACCCACTATTGCACTAAAAAAACTCAATTCAAATGTTATACCTGATCCAGTTCTAGCTATCCCAATGAAATCACGTCCATCTAAAAGAAAAGGCCAGGAATGAGATTGAATTGGTGATGGTTTCTCAAAATTCTTACAACATTCCAACACCTCACTTGGAAGCCCTGCATCCACAAACTTTTCTAAAGCTTTGTACTTTGACTCATTAGCACCCTTACCAGTAACCACCACATTTGTACTACTTTCTTTAACCTCCCCATTAACAACACTAACATCAGACCCATCATCCAAATTCCCTTCATTTACCTTACTCTTCTTCTCCTTCTTCGACTTCTTCTTTTCAGATAACTCAGCTGACCCATCAAATATTTCAGTATTTCCATTCGACCCATCAAGAGTTTCAGTGTTCCCATTAGATCCTTCTTCTTCTTGCTTCTGTTTCTGCTTCTTCTTCTTCTTTTTCTCTTTTTTGGATTCTACAACAACTTCTTCAACCTCAGGGTCTTCGAGCTTTCTCTTCTGTTTCTTGTGAGATTTGGATTCATAGTTTGCTGAATTTGTGAGGGTTTGAGGTTCGTCATCTAACTGCTTTGCTACCATGGCTGCTCAAATCTATGGCGAAATCGCAAAACCCTAAGGTTTAATGAAACAAATGGATGTTGTATTTATAGAAGTTCGCTATTTACAATTTTCCCCAAATTAACCTCTGTTTTTAGTGAAATTACAATGAGAAAATAATCAAAATGGTCCCTTAGGATTGGGTTTGGTTCATTATGTTCCTTGATGTTTATAGGTTAACAGATATGGTCCTTCTTCACTTTTTTTATCATGCAAAATACATGTTATATTCTTCAAATCAAATTCTTGTAACACAATCTAAAAAAAAAAAAAACTTATGCAAGGGAAAAATATATTGAAATTTTGAAATCATTCTTTCATTGCAATTTAACTTACAATTATTATTTTATAGAATAAGAGGCTTATAAAACACATCGTTTATGAACGACGTGTGCATTTAAGTTAGACATAATACATAAACATGACTCTTGACAATTATAATCCTAAACTTTGATAGTGCACAAGTAGGCACTTTAACTATCACAAATTTCAACAATTAAACATTCGAATATCGCAGCAAAGTGCGTGATATATACAAATGCTTTTACGTGGCTGCCAACTAATTAAAATAAATACACGTGGATTCTTCAATTAAAAAATGAAAATAAAAACAAAATAAATACAATAGTGAAAGTGAAAAGAACTAATTCACTTTTTCTCTAAGAACCCTAACCCTAAGTCTCTACGTTTCATCCTTCGAATCAAAGGTAAAATTGTTCAAGACTTGTGCTGAGATTTCACGTACTTGGATGTCTATCTATTCTTCTTCCTCAATTTAGTCGAGATATATTTAATTTCCCCTTTTAAAATTTTGTTTTTGATAATTTTATATAAAAATTACGATTTTTTTACCACAACTATAAATTTGCTCTCTTTTTTACAGTATGGAACATATGGGTCACATCATCGTTGTTTTTCACTATGGAGGTTGCTTTTATACAGGTCAATATGTTTCAAAATTGGACAGTATTATATTTAACATAGATAAGGACCATTTATCTTTGACCAAAATGAAATCTTATGCAAAAGATGATGGGTATAATGAAATTGAAATTTTTTATGTTGAAGACCCTACTACCCATAGATTTGTGAAGTTAGAAAGTGACAGACAACTATACGTTTGTGTTAAAAGAATAACCAATGACTTGAGTTGTGTATAGACCAATAAATTTTCATTAAACCTTATTTTCACAATAACAAATTTTTTTTTATGTAATTTCAATTAGCAGAAAATTATGAAGAAAGAGAGGAAGATGGCAATAACTGTTGAAAAAATTAGAAGGAAAAGAATGTACTGGGAATTTGATTTAAAAATAGAGATATATATAAAAGAGATTCATTAAGGGTAAAATTGTCATTTAAGCGATTTTTGTTGGAGATTTTGTTTTTACCACTAACATGCCTAATTGAAGTGTGTTTAAGGCACTTAGCCATGTAAGATTCGAGTGTTTAATTGTTAAATTTTTGGATAGTTAAAGTGTCTATTTGTGTACTGCAAAGTTAAAGGTCATTATTGTCAATTGATGTAAAGTTAAATGTCATGTTTATGTATTATGTCTCTATGTTATATTGAATAAAGAGTGTGGGAGCCATTTTAATATCTATTTTTATTTATTTATTTTTATCATGTTACATATGTATATATTTTAAATACATAAAAAGTAATATAAATTACGATAACGAACAACTTAAAATATGCGGCTGTATCTAAAATTATGTAAAAAAAAATTTAAATCTGTTGTAAAATGATGTCCACATGATTTTCTTTGTGCCCAAGAATATGGGTCTCACATATTCTTTGAGCCAAAGTATCTTTGGCTTGTAAATAGCCCATTAATGTAATGGAAAATATGAATAAAAGTGAAAAAAAATAGTTTCCCTTCCCCCTCTTTTCTTGTGTAGTTTATTCATGCACTAGTTTTTATTTTTATTTTATATTACATTTTTTATTATATAATAAAATCACAATAATTAATAACTTAACATATAAATACATATAAAAAATGTTCGACTCCCGAATTCTATTAGGGCCATAAAAATTGGGGCACGTGGAATAAATATTATTTAAAAATCACGCAAGAATACTATAAATCATAATAATTAACAATTTTAAAAAATTTTAAAAATCATATAAAAAATTTGATTGTCTCTCCAGAATTCATATGTACATAAATTAAATATGACATGAAAATTATTATAAATTACATTAATTAATAACTTCACATATTTAAAAAAAATGATCAACTCGCCAAATTTCATTTGTGTAACATAAATTGATATAAATATAATAATATATATTGTGCTCGTGCTAACCCGGACTCCTAGAACTAGTAATATACATAATTTATTTATGGAGATTAACAATTCACATATTTATGCTCTGATACCACAAATAAGTATAAGCTTTAAACACAAATATTCATGATATCATGTCTGTAACACCCCTAAATATTAACCAAGAGTCGCATGTCGATTTACCATTGCTTAATTATTACAATATGATTTACTCTCATTTTGAAAACTTGAAATGTTGTGATAATTGTTAACTTGCTTAACATAAATTGTGATCGTAATTTAAGGTGTTGTATTGGGGTATTTTCGTAATATTCTAATTAGAATTATGTATAACTTTAAAAGGAGGTGAAAGATATATATATAGGTGTATATGTATGCTTTTTGGGCAGCACCTTTGAAGGGCAGCTGCCCAAGTGATAAACATCACTTGTTTGACTATATATTTTCACACCTCCTTTAGTAAATTCGTTTTTCTCAAGTCTTAGAACCTTAAAAACATATCTAAATAGATTGTTCTTCAAAATCACAAGAGAAAAACTTGGCCCTTTTGACTGGAATTCGAGACACACTTCTTTTCGGTAAGTGACGAAATATGTTTCTAAGCTGGGTAGTGTTTGGTATTTTATGCATATCTCTTGCTCTGGAACTTAGTTTACAGTGAATAAAGATGATTTGGAAAGCTAATTCGTAGACCTACAACTCTTATGTTTATGTAAAACTCCTATTTAGCTGTTATGGATTCGAAATATGGGACGCAACATAGGACAAGTTCTGTCCATATTTTGAAATTACAAATCATGTATGAACAACTGTTAGTGTTTTGAATATATCTTGTTGTACAAAATATATTTTGCGGTGAATCTTGTTTGTTTGCAACCCTAAGAGATGTATCTACATCTTTCATGAGGTTATAAAGTCTAGTTTTGCCGTTTTCCTTTTCAAATCTAAGTTGTGACAGAAGGTACTAGGTTGGCCAGAATCACTGTTTTTGGGTAGCATAGTCGTATTTTTACAGGCTAAGTTTACTTGTGATGATAATCATGTTTTACATCAACATTATTGAGCTGCTAGGAATTAAAGAAGTTATTTAATTGTATTTTTAAGGTTGTATATACTCGTGAACAAGTTGAGGACCTTGAAATGTTGCTTGGTCTATGGTCTGAACTCGCGAAGTTGTGTTGGACTGTTTCTTTGCTAAAACACTGAGGTTTGTGTATAAACTTATACTTGTAATCTTTTTACCTGCTAGTATGTCTGAAAGCTTATCTTGGTACCTTGGTTACCTCTTGTCACTTTGCATTGTCGTGTTGGTATCCTTTAAGACATTAAAGACGCTTGTGTAACTCGCCCACTTGTACGGATTGTTCGATCACTTGGCACTTTTGTTGGGACCTTGTCCTTCTTGTGGCTGTGACTTTGTATGGCATGCCTCTTGATTCAGATCATTTGTCATCTTGACTCTGAATTTTTAGTCCGTCTTAAGAATGAAAGTTGTCCAATTTAAATACGAACTAGAAAGCCATTTTTAATATGGTTCTTGGTTCTCTTGATTATTGGTCTTTGACCCTTCTTGATACAGGGAAGATTCCCTTCTTGATACTTGCTTGTGCTTGGTGTGAATACATGATGTACATATTGGGCGAGCCTTGTTATTAAATCTTTTGGAAAATGGTGTTATGAGCGTTCTTGACATTTGGACCTCTAAATATCGAACTTGATACTCTTGATATATTGTTTACTTGATTTATTTATTATGTTCAATTATGCTGCCCATGACTTGAGAGAGGTAGTTTAGTGAATCTGATGGCTCCGAACCTATAGTTTTGCACCACTAAGCTATATGTTTAGCGATAGTTATTTCTATCGTAGGGAAAGATCGAGAGGAGGCGTGATTCAGATCTATTTTCCATCTTGACTCTGGATTTTTAGTCCGTCTTAAGAATGAAAGTTGTCCATTTTAAGTACGAACTACAAAGTCATTTTTAATATGGTTCTTGGTTCTCTTGATTATTGGATTTTGACCCTTCTTGATACTTGCTTGTGCTTGGTGTGAAGACATGATGTACATATTGGGCGAGCCTTGTTATTGAATCTTTTGGAAAATGGTGCTATGAGCGTTCTTGACATTTGGACCTCTAAATATCGAACTTGATACTCTTGATATATTGTTTACTTGATTTATTTATTATGTTCGATTATACTGACCATGACTTGAGAGAGGTAGTTTGGTGAATTTGATGACTCTAAACCTATAGTTTTGCACCACTAAGCTATATGCTTAGCGATAGTTGTTTCTATCGTAGGGAAAGATCGAGAGGAGGCATGAAGCAAGACATTGAAGATGAAGATTTTGAGAGCTTTAAGGAAGATTACATTTGCATATAGGCATCTATATTTTGTATAAACCTTGGGATTTGTACATGATCTATGTGTTGTCTATTTACATGAAATTTTGAGGACTAATTTGATCATGTCACCATGGGTTGTAATATAAGTATGGCTATATGTTTTGTTCTTTGGGGTGTGTAAGCCCAAGTCTTGTAATATACTCCCTCCGTTTAAAAAAGATTGGTCTGGTTTGACTTGACATGAAGTTTAAGAAATTAAAGAAGACTTTTGAATCTTGTGGTCCTAAATTAAAGTTATGTCAAATGTACAAAATTGCCCTTAATTCTTGTGGTCTTAAACATGCCATGTGGAAAGCAAAAAGTAAAATGTTACCAAAAAAGGAAATAGGTCAATTTTTTGAAATTGACTAAAAAGGAAAGGAGGCCATTCTTTGTGAAACGGAGGGAGTAATAAATTTACCACTAATTTTGAATGATTGTGTGAAGTATGAACGACCTAGTTTGGGTACTCGAAAGTTGGTAATATTCCTTTTATGTCATTTTTACTAGTGTGAGGACAATATATGCATAAAAATCTCGTGAGTTATTGGCTTATATTATTTCGGCAGGGTCACTACAATGGCAAATACATTTCAAGATCCTGAATAATGATAATCTCACACAAAAAAAATAATCATAAAAAAGTGTATTTAAGCAAAACACATTACCATAAATAAAAAACGTTAATTAATTTTTTTATCAGTTTGCTTTAATTTCAGGTTACCACATCCGTCAGTATTGAAATTGTGTAGAGAATAAGTGGTAATCCTAAAATTATAGGAATCATCAATTTATAGAGGTTGAGACTTAGTTAATTATGTATGTTCATCAAGTTTCCAATCTAACAGACGGATTTTGTTCTCCATTAAATATAAGATATGATTACTTTAGTATTAACTGTACAACACGTTTTTATATACAAGAATGATGATAAAGGACATTTTTTATATTTTGGATCAATAATTTAATTATTTTGAATTTCTATAAATTTTATTATTTAATTTGTCAAAATATGTGTTTATAGCGATTTATCTCTTCCATAAATTATATATAAAAAAATAAATCAATTGAATATTTGACACTAATAAAGAGACATTACATACTTCTCATTCCCCACTTCTCCAACTCGGAAAAATGAGCTAAAAGTGTCTTATAGGTTTCCAATTAAAAAAAAAATAGGACAAGTGTGGCCCCTTTACTTTTTCTCTACTTTTTTATTTTTAATATTAATAAAAGGACTATACTAATAACATCTTTACTACTAAAGTTGTTTGGATAACTACTGAAGTTAGACGACTAAAGAAGTTGTCCCCACAATTACGACTAGACTAAAGTGTAAAAGTTAAAAGTTTGAAATTATTGAGAAAACATCTTTTAACCTAATTAATATTATTTGTCACTTCCACCCAATTTTTAAGACTTGAAGAATTCCTACCTAATTGACTAACTAGTTTGTCCCTTTTAATAGACCTTCCCCTTAACTCCATCCTCTCTCATTCTTTTATTATTAATATTTTTTTTCATTTTGTTTCCCTCCGGCCTCTCGTTTTCTGTTCTCTTGATTTCATTCATTTTTATTTCTTCAAAAGTTGTAATTTTCATGTGTTTCTTTGACATGTTTTTTTGTTGAAATTCATGGAATTTTTAGAGTTCGAAGTCAAAAGGGCAACAAATTTTTTCAAAAATTCCAAAAGAGCAACAATTTTTTTTATCAAACTAAAAGGGCAACAAATTTAGGTTTTCCGCCGCAAGACACAGAAACCAATGCACCTTGCAAGGCATAGCAGCCTTGAGCCTTGTAAGGCTTGGCTGACATGCGCCTTACAAGGTGCAAGGTTTCAGTGTTTTACATCCTTTTTTTAAAAAAAATAAATATATATATATACATTAGGTCACTTTCGACTAGTCATAACATACCCAATCCAAACAACCAGCTAAAGAAGGAAAGTGAAGAATATTATCCAGTGAATAAATCCACCATAAGACGAAAAACTAGATGATACTTGTATTAATCTGCTTCACAGTCAAAACACAATTGCCAGAAAACCAGCAAAATAAGATTTGAGTCTAATCAATGTTTTTTCTTCTTTTACCTTGAAAGGCAAATTCTATGTTATGGCAACAAGAGGATATTAAAAAACACAAAGCTCAATTAGATTCAAAAGAGATTATCTCATAGACATTTTGAAAGTGACTGATTTTTTTTATTTTAAAAAAGGCTGCAAAACGGTGAACGCATGTCAGCCGAGCCTTACAAGGCTCAAGGTTGTTGCGCCTTACAAGGTGCATTGATTTCTGCGTCTTGCGGGGGGAAACTTAATTTAGACGGTATCTAAATTTGTTTCCCTTTTGGTTTGATAAAAAGTTTCGTTGCCTTTTTGGAATTTTTGAAAAGGTTTGTTGCCCTTTTGGCTTCGGACTCGGATTTTTTAGGTTCTCTTTGATTTGCATTTTGTAGTTTTCTATTAAAAAAATATAACTTCAATTTATTTATTTTTAAAAAACAATGTGTTCTTGTTAAATTTTTTGAGTTTTCCACATTTTCTCTTTGATTTTCATTTTGGAACTTTTTCTTTTCAATTTCTATTTTATCAAAAAAGGTAATATGTATGCTATGAGATTTAGTTAAAAGTGGTATGTTTGGATCTGCAAATATATTCTCCCAACTTATGCTAAAACCAACCGAACATACCTCTTTGCTGGTGCATTTCCACACCTCTTTTTTACATGTACGAATCATCTCAATCTCGCTTTTCTTATCTTGTTTACTGTGGAGGCCATTTCCACCTTGTCTCGTGTAAATTTATTCTTAAGCATATCTATTCCAATATGCTCACACATCTATTTGAGCATCCTTATATTTGTTACCTTTATCTTCTGGACATGAAAATTCTTGTCCGTCCAATACTTTGCCACATACAAATAGTGCTTGTCTAACAATCACTTCATATAGTATCCCCGAAGATGAGCCTCCATTTCACTCATTAACTCTAAAATAGTATGTGACATCATCATTAGTCACATTATCTCCTTAAATTATTATCCAAAATACATATAGCTTTTTTCTCTCGAGAATGACTAGTATATTGCTAATTTACGTCAGGTCACTAATCTTTACTACAAATACCATGTATTAATTTTTTTTTAAACTTGAAAACATTAGACTCTATTGCTTCTTTCTAAACTTTCAACCTATCACTATTTTCAATTCGCGTCCTTGAAAAAAACAAACAACAAAAAGAAAAAACAAAATGAACAATTAGGACCTTACTATATATCTTGTTTAGTTGTTACCAATTGTAATGCATTATATTGTATTGTATTATTAGTTTAAATATAATATTATTTTAATTGCTATTTAAATTTTATTGTATCATATGCACTAATAAAATTTCGTCATGTAATAATGAAAAGTCTCATATTACATAACAACTAATTAAATGTAATCTAATCATTAACTTTTTATTCTTCTCATTTATTTTTGTTTATTATTTATTTTCTCTGTCTCTAATTACTTGTCCATTTTCTTTTTTTTTAGTTGTTCCTATATACTTGTCCATTCTACAAATCAAGAAAAATACAAATTTTTTTAACCTACCATACCCTAAATTAATTACTTTGAAAAAAGTAATATTTCTTGAAAATCTTAAATTTTTAATCCATCCACTTTATAATTAATAGGAGTAAAATGGTAAACTCACTATGTTAATCATTATTTTCTTAATAGATATATCAATTCAAAAGTGAACAAATAATTAGGGATCGAGGGAGTAATAATTTTATTTGTCATTTATCCAATTTCCTCATAAGTTATCTTTCAAATTAGTCCAGGTAACAGCCAACCAAACAAGTAACCAAAAATTGCACCTTAGAATTCTTATCCCCATTATATCCATTTATGACAATTGACTTGCCGTTCGGTAAAGGGATAAACTTGTAATTTCACACCATATTCAGATCAGTAACAGAGCCGCAAAATCCAGTATACACAACAATAAACAAAAGTCTCCACCTCAGCCAATTAACACTCGCCACGTAACAACAATCCACGTGTCATCCTCAGATGACAAGTACAATAACTCGTTAATAAACACCGAGGATACACTCAAACAAAACCCAACCGCTTTACAAGTGGCATTCGCTGGTGATTACACAACCCCTTGATGGGCAAATATGTAAAATTCAACTCTCGATTCGGTATCCCGCGTCACCAGCAAGCACACAGGAGTAGAACTTCAGTCACCTTTGCTTTTGTATGTATTTCTTCAAATTACATAAAGTTTGCTGAATTTTTCTCTTTTGATATCTGAAAAATTCTCTTCAGATTCAAATTTGGGAAAGTTGAAGAAGAAGAAGAGAAAATGAGAGGAAACGATCCGAATCCGTTTGATGAAGAGGAGCCTGAAGTCAATCCTTTTTCAGTAACCTCCTTTCTCTCGATGCGCTTTTTATGCTTTTTTTTTATGCAAAATATGTTATCCTTAGATCTAGGCTATTGTTAACTTTATTCGTTTAGCATTATCATTTTTCAATGTTTTTTCTGATTTTTTATCGGATGTTTTGTGGTGGTATTTGGAATGAGTTGTTTGATTTGATCTAGATCTGCGTACTTGGATGGCGGAAGTTTGTTAAGGAGTTTAGATTTTGCCTAATTTTTTGGGTACATTGTGGTGTTTAAGATTGGCTTGTCGGTGTGGTAAAGTTATACAGTATTTTAGTGAGATTAACATAAAAATCTAGCTGATTTTCTACGAATTTTAAGATAAATTAGTGAGAATGCCTTCAGTACGCTTAATTTGAAAGATTGGCTTGAGAGTTGAGCCTGGGGATTGATCTTCATCCTGTTTAATTTAAAAAGGATTTGCTTGGATATGGCCTTTGGTGTAAAGTTACTGGTCCTAGTTGATTTATGATGAGGACCTTAAATGAAAGATGTTTTTTTTAAAGGTTGGTTTATTTTATTTTTAGGTATACAGATGCTATTTTTTCATGTGTTTAAGGGAAAAGGGAGTTACGAAAATAATGACAATAGTATCAACCCTGGTTTTCCTAGTTATTGAAAAAATAGAGGGAGTCTAAACATTTAAAATTTATATTTATTGTTTACAGACACAAAAAAAATAAGAGAAGAAAAACAAGCAATTGAAAATCAGTCTGTTTTTGTTTGCCTCCACTTGAAATGAAGAAACCAGTTTTGTGTAATAGTCGGCTATTATGCTGCTGACAAGGGACCTATGATATGTGTGTGTATATATTGACAAGAAGGTATCTGTGAGATGTTTCGAGTTAAGTGAGAAAGCTACAATTTTTTTACCGTTGCATGCCTTGAAACACTGTATATGGAAAAATACCAAGTCAGTAAGTGGACATTAGACAAGCTTTAATACCCGAAAGTGTTTAAGAGAGGTTACTTACATTAACTAGAACATATTTTATAGCCCGTACTGGTGAGTGGCATAAAATGGTTCTCTTTATCAAATGTCACTTGCTGCCCTGCCCTGTTGGGACGTGGCTTCCATATCCTTCAGCAGACTCCTTACCTCCTTATTTGGATCCACAATCACCCATATATCTCATAGGACCTGAAAATACCTAGAACCATCAAAACCCACTATTTGTCCTTCCATAGAGATTATATGAATTTCTTTAATCTTTTAAGGTTGTGAGTATTGTTAGTGCCAAAACGGGCATGCTTCAGTTCTCGAATTATTACAGTGTATCTATGTTCAACTCACAATCACTTTGTCGTAATGCAGAATTTATTGTTACATTACAATTACAATTATAACTTCTTATGCACTATTTACTTTGAATGCTCTGAATGTGCAAGATCCTCCTTATTTATATCATCTGTATTTTCTTGCAGAAAGGTGGCTCCGCTCCTGCATCGAAATCACGCTTCCCTCAAATGATTGCTAGTACTCTTGGTTTTGGCCAAAAGCATGATGCAACTGTTGATGTCCCATTGGATTCAATGAATGTAATGAAGTTGATATGCTTTTGTTTGCAGTCTTGTAAAGAACATTGTTTGTTCTGAATATGTTCTTCTCAATTGTGTTTTAGGGTTCCAACAAGAAGCAAAAAGAATTAGCAACCTGGGAAGCAGATCTGCAAAGGAGAGAAAGAGTTGGTTCTTTTTCTTTTTATTTTAAATTGTTGTTTTCTATGTGCATTACTGCGAATTATACTTTTTTTTGTTGATTTCTGATCATCTATTGCTGCAAGGGTGCAAATTTTTGAAAAGTTATGTTCCTAGTTTTTTGGCTAAACTATTTACTACAACCTCCTTATCTCTTGTAGTGTATTTTTAGTCTATATTTTTCCCCAATTCAGTTTGAGGCTTGTGAATGCTTCCCAAAATGTTACTTTTTAGCTAAATGTGTTGTTATGAGTTCCTTGATATGTAGTTTATTCTAGTTCATATTTGCTTCAACTCAGTTTGAGGCTTATGCATGATTCTCATTAAGTGCCGGTTTAACAGGATATTAAACGAAGAGAAGATGCTGTTGCTGGTGGTAAGAAATGACTTAAGCTAGTTTCAGATTGTTATTAAATCGACTTATTTTCTCTTTAGCGTGCTGAGGTAATGCGTTTCTATGATTCAATTCAGCTGGTGTGCCAACTGATGATAGAAATTGGCCGCCCTTTTTTCCAATTATTCATCATGATATAGCAAATGAAATACCAGCTCATTCTCAGCGGCTGCAGTATTTGGCTTTTGCGAGCTGGTTAGGTAGCATCTCACTTCTGTTTTGTTTTCTTTAAAAGAAGAATGTTTCTTTGAATATCAAAAACAACTGTCTGCTAAATTTTCTCTAGTTTCCGCTTTCATTAAGTACCTACAAGTTTACCATTTGATTATGATTTGAGTGTACTTTACTAGTGCAGAATGTTGGAGTTTTGCATGAAACTCTTCATAGTTTCTTTACTTTTCTGGGCTCAACATGTGCAGTGTGCATCAGTTTCTCTGCTTTTTTGTCTGGATTTTGCTTAAAGGATGTAATGCATGAGATATGCTACTCACTATGTTTCATTTTATGTGACCCTCTTTAATTGGGGAGATTAAAAAAGAAAGGAAGACGTACCAGGTTTTAAACATGCCATACATAACATTTGTGTGGCTGTAAATGCTTGTCATTAGGATAAAATGGAAAGTTTAAGTTAGACCGTCTCCATATGTAGAAATGAATTGTCTGTTGGAACAGACTAAAATAGGGTCACAAACTGAACAGAGGGGAAAACCTGCTTTTCAGCTCAAGTTTATGGCAAGAGAAGAAATTCCTCTCCCTCTGTTTCTGCCTACTGTCTGTTGAACAAGAACCAATATAATTGAATGAACCTTGATTCATTGAGGTGTTTGACAGAAATTAAGACCCCTATGTCCCAAGTAGATGGGAAGTGCAAACCTAAATTTCTCTATTGAACTGATAGCTGAATGTTATTTCTGTAAAAGTAAACGCATACATCAAGAGCTTCATTGCACATAGTTATTAGTTTGATGCTATCAAATGTCTCTTACTATATTGAGTTGGTATTTTAAGACATAAGTTAATAACCAGTTGCTTTCATCCTTCGTCAAACTACATTTTCGTGTTTCTCCTTGACAAATTGCCAATATATTCATAAATGATTATATCTAATTAATCATGGGGTGACCTGTCAAGACCCAATTTCTCAGGTCCTGATGGCGCTTACTATATGACCCACCAGTAGGCAAGCCGACCCATATCTCGAAACTCGAAGTAATGGGATGTTAGGGTAGAAAACCAACCAATCAGCCTAAAATAGTAATAAATATAACAAGAACATGCAATGAACGGGCGGAATAGTTTAGTAAGGTATTTGGGACGTTTTCACGGATTCGTTTTTGGGATTCCAATTGTGGGTCCCACAATCCCATTTTAGACCCAATTTTGGGTCCGTCTCCGAAAAATATAATTTTGGTGTCAACATATTCGTAATGACGAGGTGATTAACCTTTTGATAGTGGGGAAGCATTTGGAGACCGTTCGGAGGGGAAAAGCTGCGGTACTGTGAGTTCAGGTACCCAGTAGGCATGATGCCGACTGAGCAAGATAAGCAAAAGTGAACTGAAATGCAGATAAAGGGTCACAATCAAGGGTAAAAGCGTAGTAAATGTGGGTATGTACACGAGCGTACAGGCAACAAAGACAAAGAATCTAACTAACTCCGCCGGGCTCCCATAAACCCGACGGGTACGCTCGTGCACAATAAAAGAAATCACCTGCACAGACCCCCATAAGCCCGACAGATGCACCGGCAGTTGAAGTAAAATAATGGAGCTAGAAGGTCTATCACAATATTACCAATTTCCGGACGTTAACTGAACCATTCCCAATTATATTCCAAGATCTCATTACGTCCCGGACTTTAATCGGAACATCTCCCACTAATGACCCTCCAGGTCATTTTTAAATTAAAGCATTCATTCCATCGTTTAGAGCGTTCCTGTAGCGACCCCAAGTCATTTATGACTTGCTGGCACTGACTGTTCGGTCACCTGGATGTTCGTTTGGGTTTTAGGCTCGTTTCCCTGTTTTGGAGATTTTATAACTTGAAAAGTTGACTTCGGTCATAAATTCAGGTAAAAGACGTGCTCAGATGAAAATTCTGACAGCTAGGTTAGCTTCGGAATATCGATTTTGGTCTAAAATGACCCTTTGTTCACTTCTCGAGGCTTTAGATTCCCGTTATGGAATCTGGCTCAAAACGATACTGGGTGTGGGACCCATTTTTCATCGAAGCGATCTCCAATGGAAATTCCGACTTCACCATTGAGTCCGAAATATCATTTCCAATCAGATTCCATGTATGGTTTGTGTTTTTCCGATTCCGAACGAGTTCGGAATATCGAAATTTAAGTTTGAAGAGTTGTTGAATTCTAACGCGGTGGTGACGTGGCAGAGCCACGTGGTAGCGTGTTGAAATCTGGAAATTTCCAGATTTAAGGACAATTTTCGTCCATTTTTTTTTTCCTCATCTTCAAACATAGATATCTCTTCCATTTTAAGCTCAAATTAGGTGATTCAAAAGGCTAATTTCGTGGGGAATCTAAAGGTGAGCTCATTTTTATTAGCCTTTTGAATCACCTAATTTCCCACGAAGCCTCCCCTCGCGTTTCTGAGCTCACCTTTAGATTCCCATGAAATTCTCTTGAAATTAGCCTTTTGAATCACCTAATTTGAGCTTAAAATGGAGGAGATATCTATGTTTGAAGATGAGGAAAAAAAATGGACAAAAAATTGTCCTTAAATCTGGAAATTTCCAGATTTCAACACGCTGCCACGTGGCGTCGCGTGGCTCTGAAACATCACCACCGCGTTAGAATTCAACAACTCTTCAAACCTAAATTTCGATGTTCCGGACTCGTTCGGAGTCGGAAAAACACAAACCATACATGGAATCTGATTGGAAATGATATTTCGGACTCAACGGTGAAGTCGGAATTTCCATTGGAGATCGCTTCGATGAAAAGTGGGGCCCACACCCAGTATCGTTTTGAGCCAGATTCCACAACGGGCATCTAAAGCCTCGGGAAGTGAACAAAGGGTCGTTCTAGACCAAAATCGATATTCTGAAGTTAACCTAGCTGTCAGAATTTTCATCTGAACAAGTCTTTTACCTGAATTTATGACCGAAGTCAACTTTTCAAGTTATAAAATCTCCAAAACAGGGAAACGGGCCTAAAACCCAAACGAATGACCAGACGACCGAACAGTCAGTGCCAGAAAGTCATAAATGACTTGGGGTCGCTACATGAACGCTCTAAACGATGGAATGAATGCTTTAATTTAAAAATGACCTGGAGGGTCATTACATGATCAATGAAGTGATCTTCTTTAGCTAATAGAAATATAGATACTAGAGTATTATTCAATAAAGGCAACCATTGTTGTGAAGGACACAGAAGTTAAGGTGATAGATTTTTGGTTTTCTTGGAAGCTACCTTTCACTTCTATTTTCCCCCCTTCCCCGAATCTATTCCTTTATTTATTTCTTTTGGTTTTTCCGATAAGGTACATTGTAGTTCCCCTCTGTTTTGCAAACCTCATTTTCAGAACCCACGGAGAACGTAATGAATAAGAGAACTAGAATAATGGTATTCATTAGCTCATTCAAGGAGTAACTCTTGTATAGAGGTTATCCCATCTTTTATTTTTGTGACTTGGATGGCCTATTGTTATATATGTCAGGCTTTACATTGATGAAATTTTGCTTACTGATTTAAAAAATAGTATATGAGAGAAACATACTTCTATGTTTAACACTACTGCCGTTTGTGATTATGGTCAAAAGACTTTAGCCTTTCTGCTTATACATCTTTTTGGGATCCAAGCAGCATAAAATTAGTAGTTGCAAGTTTTGAGTTTGTCTTTTCGAACTTTTATAGTAGTTCAGCTCTGAAGTTTCAATTATCCAATGTTTTGATTGAAATTCAGCAATACTGTTTCTTTATTAAAAGTAACAAGACCACAATTGATATGGAACCTAAGAGCAAGCAATTTGGCAACTTCATCCATGTGAGTAACATTTTAGGTTGAGATGTGAGTAATTTTTATAGGATGGAGAGAAACTAGTAGATTTTTCTTTTATTAAAACGACAGGGTTTATAGCTGTTGTGTAAAAGAATAAACTGGGATAGATGACTATCTTCTTTATGGGCTATAATACTTGTTCAACAGTTGCCCTCTCTCTCACAAATGTTACTCTTTCTTTCAAGGGCTCTATGAATCTTGTATTTTTTTACTCTTTATTTGAGTGTTATATGAATCTTTCTATTTCATAACCTCTTTGGGTTTGCTCCAAAATCTTTCTACAGGTATTGTTTTTTGTCTGGCGTTCAATGTTCTTGCCGTGACTATCTGTTGGATTAAGGGTGGCGGTGAGCTTTATTCTCTCTTTTCTGCGGCAGCTCATGTGGCATTCCTTTTTATTGGCTTAAAGATCTAAAAGTAAATTCAAGTTCAATATATCTAACATCATCTAGTTCTTGCCTTCTCTAGGTGTTAAAATCTTTTTCCTGGCTATAATATATGCTTTAATGGGATGTCCCCTTTCGTACATTTTGTGGTACAGGCCTCTGTATAACGCGATGAGGTATGTAGTGTTGTTTCTCTTAATTTCATCCCCCTTTTGCCTTTGTAAAATCCCTCCAGTTGTTTCTTTTCGTTTTTGATTTCCACATAACAGACTGACCTTTTATCATCTGAGCTTGTTTGGATTTGCAGGACCGACAGTGCATTGAAGTTTGGATGGTTTTTCATGTTCTACTTGGTTCGTTTTGCTGACAGAAGTGATAAAGATGCTGTCTATTTTATGCCAGGAGTTGTTTTTGAGTATTTTGTTTTCTTGTTTTTGTATGTGCAGGTCCACATTGGATTTTGCATACTTGCTGCTATTGCTCCTCCCATTGTATTTCAAGGAAAATCCTTAACGTAAGTTCTGCTGCAATTTTTAGTCCATTAACCTCTCATTATAGAGTTCAGTATTCTGTATAATCTGCTACTTCTGACAGGCTGTTTTAACTTAGTAGAATTTGCTAGTCTATAAGGATATGCCTTTTAGGTGAAAATATGCTTTAAATGCCCTTGTTGCCTTCTTCCCCTTGTTTCTGCAAATGATTTGGTTCATAGTGGGATGATAGAAGAGTTGAAGATCCCAAAAACCCCTTGGTGTCATACACCACAAAAAGAACATGGTTTAGTTTTGTGACCAACGGATTACTGCTTCCCTTCTTGGTGCATCAATTTTCCTGTGGTTGTACCATATTGATTTTTTTGATAAGGATATTTGTACCATATTGATATGAAAACAGTTAAAAAGAAATCGACCACTTAAAGGTCTGGTTGTACTCTATAATGTTTTTAAATGAAATGAGTGAATGATATGAGTCTTGAATGGTGAGAAATGCTCTTCATGAACATGAATAAGAGTGATGAAATATTGATGCCTGTTAAATGCGGTGATTGTTATCAAGGTTTTTCCACTTTCCCTTGGATTGTCATTGTCTTTTTATATTCTTCTTCACTAATTATTGTGCTTCCTTTTTACTTCATTCCAGGGGTATCCTTTCAGCAATTGATGTCTTCTCTGACCATGTGTTGGTTGGGGTAAGTTGTTTAGTTATTTACTCTTATTTTAATGAGAGGAAAAAAAATAACAAATTCTTTGACACATTCCTTTGAAAACAATAAATTGAATGCCATTGTTTACTATGTTTAATAATAGTACTAAATAGGGTGTACAAGTAATACTGGTACTAGTTGTACATAGGTGAGATTTGCAACCAAACATTGTATTAAAATTTTATACCAGCATTATTCTACCTAATAGACCCTACCAAACGACCATAATGCTTGATAGTAGATACTTCCCTTCCAAGTATTATTGTTAAAAAGGTAGAAGGGGAAAAACTCTTAGTTTCTCATTATTAGCAGAGTGAATTTGATTTAGCTTGTGCACTCAGCACTGTCTTTTACAGTTTACTTGAACAAAAACTTAAATTTCATTTTATTTTTCTCATTTCATATTGCAGTTAGTTTGTTAACTGATTTAGCAGATCAAAAACTTTTTGCAGAGTCATTTTCTTGAACAATAACTCAATTTCATTTGATATTCTGATTGCATATTGCAGCTAGTTTTTAAACTGAGTTACCGCATCAAAAGCTTTCTTAGGATAATTGAAACTCCCAAGAGAATTGAGTGTTAATGCTTGTATTAGCTTATCAGGCTGTTTGATCTTTTATCTTCTTAATATATATTCTCGTGTTGTCCTTTTCTTCTTTTTGCAGATATTTTATTTGATTGGATTTGGCTTCTTCTGCTTGGAAGGTTTGCTTAGCTTGTGGGTTCTGCAGGTGAGGCTTTTACTGTATTGTGTTTCTTCATTTCAGGTTCATACCTAGTGTACTGGTATCTGCTGTTCCTCTTTTTAGAGTTTTGCTCATCTTTGCCTTGCGGCTTGAGCTTCATGTGTATGTGGCCTAAAAGTGAAATCTATCAAGGGAAAAAGAGAAATTGTACATTAATTCATATTTAAGCTCTTGCTTGCTGTGTGAGGGGTAGTCTTTTTTGGGGAGGGTGGAGGACAGGGTATCATCTGGTTTCTCTCATAGATCAAGAAAAATGCATGTCCAGTCCTTTGACGATTTGCTAGGTTTTCCTTTTATCACAAAAAGAAGGAAGACAATTTGCTAGGCTATCAACCAGATAGGGACATCCAAGCAGTTTTTCTTTTGGAGCATGTACATCTTTTGAACAGTAAAGGTACTAACCGAAGAGTCAATTTTGGAAGTCACTTGGGGGTGAGGGTGTTGTATCATTTAGTAGGGCTATTCAGAACCTAAGGTTGAATTTAGTTGTGTTAGGTGATTAGATTTTTCTATGCCTGATAACAAGCTGTTCTATACTACTAAATGTTTAAATGCTATACAACTTGAGGGGAAAAGAGCTATCTTAGAATTCAAATGGGTACCATCTTGACAGTTGATTCCCAGGGAAGTTAACGGTCCTAGTATAAATCCTCAATTCCTCATATTAAGATCGGACAATTCCGGCTGAGAGAGAAGATGACATCTTTCCATCGGGCTAAAAAGGCAGAGTTATCCGGTATATGTGTTGTGTTGGGTAGGAGGTAGCATGTACCCAGTAGAATAGTCAAGGTGCTTCGCAAGTTGGCCTGGACACACTCATTATTTAAAATGGAAAAGAATAAAACCAAGCAATTTGATTCCCTCTTCCTTATGGTAGTATAATATGGAGGGGGGAAAAAGAAAAGGGTTTAATAAAGGAGCTGAAAGCCACTTGACTGTAAGGAGAGGAGAGGAGGCCAATAAAAAAAAGAGGTGTTAGTTAATCAAGCCGATCTGACCGTCTTTACTTTCATCTTGTGACGTTTTCTTCTCTGTGGTAGTAATGATATGGAGGGGGGAAAAGGAAAGAAAATGTTGTATGCCGACCCGACCGTCTTTACTTTCATCTTGTGAACGTTTTCTTCTGTTCTATCACTGCAGAAAGTGTACATGTATTTCCGGGGGAACAAGTGATGCACCTGTTTGGACTCAAAGACCTCAGTGTCGTAGCAACAAAACAAAACAATTCTTCTCCAGAGGAAGCTAAACATATGCCTTCATTATCAGTTTGGCTGAGTAATGACTTGCGTGATATAGTTGCATATTTTCTAGGTTTAATAGTTATCTTTGCTTCATTCAAACATATTCGTTTCATTGTCATTTTTGTATGTAATCACAGTTTGACCTTCGATCATTAGACTACTACATTACCTATATAGTACCTTCATTTTGGATAAAAAAAACACCCATTCGGTTTCTGAGTGATTTTGGTTTTTAAATTTGTCCACTTGTAGTCATGTTGATCAAAATGACTAAGTTTAGTGATTCGATCAGTTACTAGTCCTTGTATTATATTATTTAGTGTACTCTATATATGCTGCAAAGCCTCAGGCTCAGATCCTGAGTGTTTTTATTTTATTTATTTTAATAAATACGTCGTAATTAGGCTCTGGTGCTATATTCCAGGTTAGAACAACTTTAACTATGGTAATTTCTTGGGATGACTAGTGTATCATTCTATTGACAGGATTGATATATATTAAGCACTTGGACATCTAGTTTCGTTTAAGAATTTTGCCAACCAAATTCAAATGTTTAGATCTTAGCTTTTAAACACCTAAAAAATTCTCTGAAGCCATTTCCACTCCCCTATTCAACCCCCCTCTTTTGTTTCTTTATTCATTTGTCAGTGTATTATGATGATTTAGAATTTGAAGTTTACGGGTTCTTACAACGACCTCAAGTTAATAACCAAAAAAATAAAAATCTAGTTAACATCATTTAAAAGGAAGAGACAACTATTATTATTTTTTTG
Source organism: Solanum tuberosum (assembly GCF_000226075.1). NCBI lineage: Eukaryota > Viridiplantae > Streptophyta > Magnoliopsida > Solanales > Solanaceae > Solanum > Solanum tuberosum. The sequence goes on along the minus strand of NW_006239074.1, from coordinate 1,109,742 downwards.
GTACACTACAAGCAAGTATTACATTGTGTAATATTTGAAAACTATTGATTTCATATTCATATTATCCCAGGACTAAAATACTAGTATTACACAAAATTGGGTTCTCCAAAATACTACTACTAATCTATAATATAAGTGTTTTTGTAGTGATCTTCTTCGTTTCATGGTATCCTTGAATTGGAATTTGGCAACCAAAAGTTTGAGGCATATGAGAGCATACAGCTTGCTGAATAAATGGATGTTGGAGTAGCTGTTCCGAGGTCCATCTTCTTAGAAGATCCTTTATCAAACACTTGTGTAAAAAATCATTGGCCATCTCAGAAACATTACCCCGAATCATAGGGTATTCATTCATAATCTGCACTTGCAAATCTCCAGTGTTGTGATAAATCCAAATGTGACTTCCAGTCATCATCTCTACCACGGTGCAGCCCAGCGACCATATATCATAAGCTTTGCCATGAAAACCACTGGTCAAAGATTCTGGAGGCGCGTAAATTAGAGTCCCTCGACAGCGTGTCCCCAAACTTTTAGTTTATCCTTAACTCCACCGTGTCTCTTCTATTTGTACTAAGTTTTATGTCATATGAATAACATACACCATGTTAGTTCGTTCTTTACTACAACAAATAGGAATGGTCTAAGGACTGCTTATGTCAAAGTTTCAAACATATGTCGAAACCATTTCTTCATCTAGACAAGAAACTGATAGGGGGTATTCACTCGTTTGTTTATTTATCACTTTGTTTCCCATTAATGAAGGAGAAGACCCCAAGGTGTGATTTAGTAGTCAATGAAACGAGTCAAAAGACTCACACCTATATAAGTTGAGCACGGATAATATTTTTCAATAAAAAATAAGGCACAATCATAAAATGATCAACAAAACAGACGAGGGCAAACAAATACAATAAAATTGAACTAAATTTGGTGGGGTGCGCCAGGCCCGTGCAATAGTGCAACACATGGGCGACGCGCAAGAACCCAGATAGCAAGCTACCTTAATGGACTCTCCCCCTTAAAAAAATAGAGTTAATATCGTGTGAACCGATGGTCCACATATCTGATAAGAACAGATACTACACTTGATCTTAGCCAAAAGGCCGAGAAAGGTATGCTTCAACAAGTTAACGGGCATCCGTTTATGTAGCAGCGCCTTTAGGCTGTCTACACATTGGCTCATTCCGATGTGGGAGATGTAAGCTTTACAAAAATAACACCATTGCCTTTGCTTCTCAATTATATAAATAACTTGCATTAATACTGTCGGAAAGTTAGGATCTATGTACATAACACTCGCCAGAACCATTTCTCATTACCATAATTAGAATATGAATTTCGTAAAACAACTCAGTGGTCACCATTGATCAATAATTATCATGAATCGATAAAAGTATTTAGTTTCCCAGGATGAAGTGGCTATTTCTTGATGTAAATTGAATGTTGTTGAGCCATGTACCTTAGTGAATCGCTCATGTAATTCTTTCTTTACATCCTCTGCGTTTGAAGCACTCTCTACCCTTCTTTCAAATATCAAACCAGAAAGTCAATTCCGAGTCCTTCTCTCAATTAAAAGGGAAGATAAAATCTTTAAATTCAAGCATTTTATTGTTGGACATTGATATGGCGGGGATGGTAAAATAAGTGGATCTAGTTAACATCATTCAAAAGAAACAAAACAACTACTGTATAACTTTTTATTTTTTGGTATATTACAAGCAACTATTACATTGTGTTATATTTGAACACTATAGATTTAATAATAGTAGAAAGTAATACACTATCGTCAATCATTGTATCCTGCAAAATTAATTAGTTTTAAAGAGTGCATTGATGAAGTCCTTTTTGAGGGATTGGAATTTGGCAACTATAAAAGGATTAACCCTTGGTGTAACCTCTTGAGTTTCAGGCATCGACATTGACGCAGTACATGAAGCTTGCTGAATAAAAGGATGCTCGAGTAGTTGGTCTGATGTCCATCTTGTTACTGGATCCTTTATCAAACACTTGCACAAAAAATCTTTGGCAACCTCAGAAACATTACTCGAAATCTCAGGGTTGACTTCATCATTCATAATCTTCTCTTGCAAATCTTCAGTGTTACAATGAATCCAAACGCGATCTCCAAGTCATCATCTCTGCCACAGTGCACCCTAACGACCATATATCATAAGCTTTGGCATGAATACCACATACCAAAGATTATGGAGGTGCGTAAAGCAGAGTTCCTCTGTTGCTCAACGGAATTCCAGTCATATATGTCTTTCTATCACCAACTTTCAACGACAATCCAAAGTCAGCCAACTTCAACTTGTGCATCCCACCATGTTCATTATTGAAAACCAAAATATTAGCGGGTTTAATATCACAATGAACCCACCCTTCCTTATGAACGTGTTGAATACCCTTTAAGAGTTGATATGTATAGAAACCTACTTCCAATTCTGACATCTGTATCATTCTTCTCTTGGAATTGTTTATCAAATCCTGGAGCGATCCACCGGATGCATATTCAAGAAACAAATTGTAAATTGGAATATTATCATTGTCAATGTTGATGTCTGTTCCAAAGAATTGAACCACGTAAGGACAACCTTTGAGAGTTGTCAAGATTTTTTCTTTTTGGAGAGAACTTGAACGATTATTATCAGTACATTTTACTTTCATCTCAGTTTGTGCTTTTTCCATTACTAATTTCTCAAACTACACATCTTTCGTTCTTGCAACACGAATAAATATCCAATAATGGATTGATGCTACAAGCAAATTAATTTTTTTCCTCTAGTGATCGTAAAGTGGCATTCATTATTGTCTATTCCAACTTAATTTGCATGGTATCACTTGAGTAACAAAACAGATTAAAACATTTCCTGATAAAAAATATTTGACTAAAATTGGTGGGGTACGCCAGGCCCGTGCAGTAGTGCAACACATGGGCGACGCGCAAGAGCCCAGGTAGCAAGCTACCTTAATGGACTCTTCCCCTTAAAAAATTGAGTTAATATCGTGTGAACCGATGGTCCACATATCAGATATTAAACTGATAAGAACAGATACTACACTTGATCTTAGCCAAAAGGCCGAGAAAGGTATGCTTTAACAACTTAACAGGCACCCGTTTATGTAGCAGCTTTCGGCTGTCTAAGCATTTTCTCTCATTCCAATGTGGGATATGTAAGCGTTATAAAAATAACCCTATTGCGTTTGCTTCATAAATATCAGCAGCTGCTCAGTTATATAAATAACTTGCATTAATACGGTGTTCAATATTGGTCCATTCAACAACAATAGAACAATTAAATATCTTAACATTCAAGATGTGCAATATTATTTGAGTGATAATTTGCAGTTCTTATATTAAGAGTAGTTTTTTTCATATAAGTCGTTCATTAGACATAACAACGTTTTATTCCCAGCATAACTAAGTTTACTTAAACAGAAAATAATTAAATCTAGATAGGAACAAGCAATTGTTTTCACTATTATTAGAAATATATGCAATATCCAAATAGTATTATACAAAATTTGTGTTCTGTAAAATATTAATACATCAGCAGCAGTCAATAAGTGCTTAATTTTGTAATCTCATTGTATCCTTAAACTAGTTGATGAAGTAATAAATGCTTCTCAGGTACTGAAACTGTGCAACCAGAAGGATTGACCCTTGCTGTCCTCCGCTGAGTTTCAGGCATCCAACTACATACAACTTGCTGAATAAATGGATGCTGGAGTAGCTGTTCCGACGTCCATCTTCTTAGACGATCCTTTATCAAACACTTGTGTAAAAAATCATTGGCCATCTCAGAAACATTACCCCAAATCATAGGGTATTCATTCATAATCTGTGATTGCAAATCTCTAGTGTTGCGATAAATCCAAACACGACTCCCAGTCATCATCTCTGTCACGGTGCAGCCCAGCAACCATATATCATAAGCTCTGCCATGAAAACCACTGGTCAAAGATTCTGGAGGCACGTAAATTAGAGTCCCTCGATTGCTCAACGTAGCTCCAGTCATATATGCCACTCCTTTGGGAACTCTCAACGACAATCCAAAATCAGTCAACTTCAACTTGTGCATCCCACCACGTTCAGCATTATCAAAGACCAAAACATTAGCAGGCTTAATATCACAATGAACCCACCCTTTCTTATGTACGTGTTGAAATACCCTTTAAGAGTTGATATGTATAGAAACCTACTTCCAATTCTGACATCTTTCTCATTCCTCTCTTGTAATTGTTGATCAAATCATGGAGTGATCCACCAGATGCATATTCAAGAAACAGATTGTAAGTTGAAATATTATCATTGTTGATGCTAACGTCTGCTCCAATGAATTGAACCACATAAGGAGAATCTTTGAGAGTTATCAAGATTTTTGCTTCTTGTTGGAGTGAAATAGAACGGTGCATATCAGCACATTTAACAGCAGCAACAGAAGCAGATAAAAAAGAAGAAGGATGGATGTTGACAGCATAATATATTTTTTCGAAAAATCCTGCATCAAGAACGCGAAGCTTCCTCCATTGATCCATAATAAGTATTATTCCTAATACTAATTTGTAATATAATGATTTGTGAATAATAACAAAGAGGAAGCAACTGCTGTTTATAACTTCAGTGCGGTTGTTTTTTTGATAACTTTCTATTTCCAACAAAATCCATATTTGACGCGGAAATAATTTCCTATATGCAACAAGTTTAAGGGAAAATACTATCTACATATAAGTAAATAATTTTTGGAATTTCAAATTTTGATCAATTAGTAACTTTGGTTCGATTTTTTACTTTATGATTTGTTTGATAATTGGAAAAAGGGCCACTACCAAACTTGATGTGGAAAAGGATTCCGTGCTGTTTTTTTTTGGTAACTTTACATTTCCAAAAAACAGAATCCATATATGACACTGGAAATGATAATTTCCTGCTCTATGCACCAAATTTAAACTTGTGAAATATTTATACGTAGAAATATTTGGCTTAATTAACGTAAACACTACCTACATAAATGTAAATATTTTGTTTTTTTTGGAACATCAAAATTTCAAATTTTGTGAAATATTTATACGTGATTATTCAAAAGTAAAAATAAAAGACAAATATTTATAGGATATACATATAATATATAAATATTTAACGACCAATTCATCCATCCAATAGAATGGTCTGAAATTGTGATAGGAAATTTGAATCTACCAACATTCGTAGCGAAATAAATTATTCCTGATAAATCACAAGTGCAAAATACAAGAATCAAATCCAAAATAACTCACGGGGATACTAGTATAAGAATTAAGAACATCTACGGATACAACGTAAGTTTGGAAAAGTTGATGTAATTATATGTTTATAAGAAAATAAGACATAAAATATAGTTTTGTTGAGGAGAAAACAGTTCACATGGAACTCTAACAACAACAAACTCGAACCACGTAGCAACTCTAGTACTGTTAGTACCTAGATTAGACCATGCATATTGATGCATGCAAAGAAGTGTAATAAGTATAGAGTACTTACAAAAAACACGTGTACTCAACAAGTTTTGATTACTGACTTTTTCTAGAGTGATATATTGAAATCAGATCAATACGTCACCTCGAGCCATCAGAGTTCAATCTAGATTTTCCTTTCAAAATTATAATAATCCATAGCATACCACTCCTACACGTCAAATTTCAGCTAAGACGGATCGATATTCGACCCCTAAATCATGAATTCTTACTCTATGAATCCTATGCCTAGCTAAAACTTCAATTTTCCATTTAATTCCATGGATTAAAGCATGAAATACTTGCGAAATTAGTAGAGTAATTAAATAACTAATTTAAGGTTAGAAAATTATCCCATAAAAGAAACAAATCCAACACTTCAAACTCAAACTTCTCAATTGCGAACCCAGAGTTCACAATTGTGATGCACAAGTCAGCTCTCAAAATAAACTTTCTTTGACATTCATTCCATCATAAATCACATATAAAAGCTACGAGAAAAATTAAAATAGGTAAAATTCATGGAATGTCTTATAGTTGCAAATGATCTAAGCAAATAAATTAAAGGGGGGCAACGTAAGGAAGTTTTAATGTTCTTGTTCATTTGTTAAACTCTGTCAGGTGATGTGAGTCTTGGAGTAACGGTAAAGTAACCTCACGATCTATAGGTCATAGGTTTATACTATGGAAATTATCACTATATAATATTCCTACTTGCATTAGGATAGACTGTCTACATCACATCCTTTAGAGTGCGATTCTTCCCCAAATCTCTATTAACACGGGATGTTTTATACACCAGATCGTCTTACTATTAACTCATTTTGTCATTTGTATTATCGGGCAAAATAAGAATCTTTTTCAGATGTAGGAGTGGAATCCTTATCTTGACAAAATAAGAAACTTGCTAAAATAGGACGTTACTAAGATCATCTAAATTTAGAAAACTTAATATAATTAATCTAAAATTCTATACGTAATTAATTCTTGAAAATTGAAAATTCCTTTTCCCCCTTTTATTTTCTAATTTCATGAATTATTTTCTCTTTCTTTTAGTAGTGAAATTTCTTGTATTTATCACACTAAAAAAGAATGTCAAAATTGGAGGGTTGTTAAATTAATGCAGCATACTTAAATCAATTAACAAAAGTTTAGTTAGTTTGAATTACTTCATATCATACTTAAAGTTTTATTTGTTGTATTTAATGTTTTTTAATATACAAATAATAGTGTTTTAGGCCAAGTTTTCCCATGCAATTACTTAAATTTGAATTGAGAACGAACTCATACTAATGTTGGGAGTAATAATAGCAGCAAATTGGACTGCACACAATTTGTTTTGGAAAAATATAGCACATTATATCAAATTAATTTTAGGCTGAAATTCTTTTATTTGACATCGCGATTAATTAGATTTATAGTATTGCCAAGTAATTTCTAATTACGTAAGCTATAAATACTTACTATGAGCTAAGTTTAGCCTTATCAAACTTTGTAATCCTTATGTAGTGTAGCTCCTCTTTTTGTTACTTTTGTTTTGCACTTGAGTTATTTTCTAGTCAAAGAAATTTTTTCTATGTTCCATTTTTAAAATTAAAAGTTGTCACAACTTCATTCTTATAATGGATTTTACAATAAAAATATAAAATTATTTATCTTATATTTGGTTGGACTTTTAATTCAGATTAGCAATTTCAAAATTATTTATACTATACTTATTATATATTTTATAAAATACCAATATAAAATAATAATCACGAAATAAAACAACAAAATAACAAAAGTTACCTTCTTCAAATTCAATTATCTAGTGCAAATTGAATACATATTATATAGTATATAGTATACTTTGTAAAATTCATATATTTCAATTTTAGTTCAACAAAATAAAATATATTTACTAAATAATTATACATTATAATCCAACCTTTAAAAAATTTCAAAATAACTTATTCACCCACTTAAAATCTTCCCAATTAACTTTCCAAAGGTACAAAAATATCAAGTAAAAAATCCAAAGCAAAAGTAGTACCCAAAGTTGTTTGAATTTGGATTACACATTCTCCTCCACACCCCTCTTTCTCCTCTATCTTCTTTTATGCCATCATCCTTCTGCCACGTGTCCTATGAAATATCCAAACTGAAATAAATCACCACCAAAGCTTTTCTCCATTCCTTTATCTATCACTAACATCATCAGCTAGCCCATCATCTTCAATCCTTCTAACAGAATAAATGAATAAATAAATTCAAGAAAAATAATATATTTTCTTATTCAATAGTGTATGTGGGGTGGGGGGTGTGGGTAGGGTAGTTCAAGTCAAAATGACCATTATACCCTTAAACAAAATTTAAAATTACAACCATGTCCTCTCTATTCTTAGCCTTAAAATAATTATCTAAAATAGTTAACCTAAATAGTCGTCCACCACCCAACCGCTTAAACTAAAAGCAGTCGTCAGACGTATAATTCATGTATATCAATGTATACCGGCTAAAAAAGAAAAGTAAATTAATGAATGAATCCTAAAATCTGTCGTCAGACGTATAATTCATGTATATCAGTGTATACCAATTAGAAATTCCTAACTCAATTCTTCAAAAATGCTGACAGATGTGTGTTAAATTCTCAAAAATTAATATACTACTTTTAAATAGTTCGATACAAATACAACAACATTTTAAGAGAGTTCGAGTAACTTAATACTACCTCCTCCAAAGCCAAGGGTAGACATAGAAATCCAAATCAACACACTTCACTATCCAAACAAAACAGCCATCTGTTTTCCTCTAACCATAACCATAGCCTTAACTTCTTACAAAATTTTCTAAGCCTCACATATTTTTTTCCTAATTCCAAGAACAAAATATCCTAAAAACCAAAAAAAAAATTAAAAAAATGCCCATTCATTCATTACATGTCACACATTAATCTATCAGAAAGTCAGTGAGAAAAAAAAAAGAGCCTCCTCCATAATTCTATCTCAAAAACCTCTCAAGAAACAGAGAGGAAAAAAAATCAAGAAAAAATGGCAGTTTGTACAGTGTACACTGCTCAATCACTCAATTCATCTTGTTCAATCTCAACTCCATCAAAATCCCACTTAGGATTTCACCAAAAACAAGTAATTTTCTTCACAAAAAGATCAACAAACAAATCAAGAAACACTGTCATAACATGCTCTGCTTCTGATGCTGAGAAAACAGTTGTAATTGGGTTAGCAGCTGACTCTGGTTGTGGTAAAAGTACATTTATGAGAAGATTAACAAGTGTTTTTGGTGGTGCTGCTGAACCACCAAAAGGTGGAAATCCAGATTCAAACACATTGATATCAGACATGACAACTGTTATTTGTCTTGATGATTATCATTCACTTGATAGAACTGGTAGAAAAGAAAAAGGGGTAACTGCTCTTGATCCTAGAGCTAATGATTTTGACCTTATGTATGAACAAGTTAAAGCTATTAAAGATGGTGTTGCTGTTGATAAACCTATTTATAATCATGTTAGTGGTCTTCTTGATCCTCCTGAGGTTATTAAGCCTCCAAAGATTCTTGTCATTGAAGGATTGCACCCCATGTAAGTGTACTCCGTTTAATTTGTATGCACTGACAATATCCTCAACTTTTTATGTGAGAGTGTTGGGTTGTGGAGTGAAGTTAGGATTTTGAGATTATAGATTCTGAATTTTGAAATACAACTTATCATTAGTGAATTTTTTATAGTTTAGTTAGGCATATTGAGTGGATTTTAAAACATCATTAATTTGAGTCAAAAGTTATTAAATTCTGTCAAACATGACTCCTCAGTCCACTCTAACAAGAGTGAAGAGGGAGTTTAAGAAAGTTTTTTTTTTTGAAATTCTTATCTAAAATATGTGGTGTACATTTATGTGGTTGTGAAATCATGTTGTTAAGGATAAAGAAGATTTTAAAATTAAATTATTTTTAGATATAACAAAAATTTTATTTTTAAGAAAATTAAATTAAAAATAAAAGTGTGTTACATAAAATGAATAAAAGAGATCACTTAACTTATTTTATGGGCTATTCTTCTATTTATTATAGTAATTATTTGTAATATTCTTTGAAGGGAAAAGAGTCGGAAAAATACTTCAACTTTGGTTGAAATTGCTGTTATGATACCAAACTTTATGGAGGACCTTTTACCCCTGCACTATTTAATAGTGTATTTTAAAGGTATATATGTGCCCACGTGGACACGTTACTAATTATGATGATGCAATATTTATGAAAATATATTTAAACTTTGATCGAGATTGTTGTAACAATGCCGAACTTTGGAAAAGACCTTTTACCCCTCCTATACTATTTAATAGTGTATTTTAAAGGTATATATGTGTCCACATGAACATCATAAATATTGCATCATCATAATTAGTAACGTGTCCACGTGGGCACATATATCCCTTTAAAATACACTATTAAATAGTATAGGAGGGGTAAAAGGTCTTTTCCAAAGTTCGGCATTGTTACAACAATCTCGATCAAAGTTTAAATATATTTTAGACTTTTTTCCCTTCTTTTAAACTATTCGAATAATATATGTAAATTTTTTTTATTGTTAATATATCTGATTTATATATAATATATAACTGTGACTATGTTATTGTTAAATTCTTGAAGAAATGCAATGATGTTTTTCTAATGTTAAAAATAAAACAACACCCATGCAAGAGAGGTGACACATTGAAAGAAAACTTTGGTTTCTCCGTATAAAAAAAATTAAGATTCTTTAATTCTTCTTGTCGTTTGTGTAACAAAATATACTTTATAATTTACTTTCCTACAAAAGGGAAAAAAGAAATGACAATGGTATATGGGATTCTCTTCTTTTGACATGTATTACTTGGGATCTTTAAGAATATTGACAAGTATGTGTCTTGATTCTTTAAAAATTATATATGATTTTTTAAGAAAATTTGATATATATATAATAATATTTTTAAAAGGTCTAAACAAGTCAAAATGTCGGTAAATTATATAAATTTAACGAAAAATTTCTTCGATTAATAATTTGATCCAAAATATGCGTACTTTGATCTAAAAATGGTGATTATGAGGCCCGTTTTAGGGTAAAATAACCACTTATGGAGTTACACATTTTACCTGTAAAACTTTATATGACATTTTCCAAACTTCATTCGTAGAATTTAAAACTCCAAAATAATACTAACTATTTCTGCTGCAAAAATTAGATAGAAAATCAGCAGTAGCACCTTTAAACACCATATATAATAATGCCACTCTTGATGCACTTATTTATATTACATTTAGAAGTCGTTTAGTAAGATGTATAAGAATAATGATGAATAAGAGATGTATTTACTGCCAAAATATAGATGGGAGAAAAATACGACTATCTAATGGGATAAAAGTTTCGGATATTGAGATTTGTAATGTAGAGATCAATTATGCTAACATTATTTCTTATCCACTGTGATTTGGTGTATTAAAAATAACATATATTGCATAATTTTTTTAAAAAGTGTTAGTTTTAAGAAATATCATCCGCATTCTTTAGCTTTGTACATTTTTAGGGACAATTGTGTTTTTAATCATTCTAATGCAATGCATGTATTAATAATCTTAGCATAATGTAGTAAATCTGATAAATTTATTTTTCATTTTCTATGGTATAAAGGTATGATGAGCGTGTGAGAGACCTCTTGGACTTCAGTATCTACTTGGATATCAGCAATGAGGTCAAGTTTGCTTGGAAAATCCAGGTAACTATAATTACAATTTAACATGTTATACAATTTACCTATAACGATGCGTATAAGTGACCTGATTATGTAAATATCTTTTACGTTGTCAATACATAGATCTTTAAGACTCGAATGAAATAGGCATGATATCGGTGCTTTTTTGAAAATGCAGAGGGATATGGCTGAGAGAGGACACAGCCTTGAGAGCATTAAGGCCAGTATTGAAGCCAGAAAACCAGATTTTGATGCTTACATTGGTGAACTACTTTCCCTTGAAATAACAATTAGCTATGTTGCTCCACTCTTCATAAAAAAAAAGCACGATGTGTCAGATACTTTTGGAGGATCTGACATGAGTGCGACAACATATTTGGAGAGTCCGAGCAACATAGATAGTTAATACAATACATGATTAATGAATAAGATTAGTAAAGTGGCAAAAAAATTGTTTCTTGGTGCAGATCCACAAAAGCAATATGCAGATGCAGTCATTGAAGTGCTACCAACTCAGCTAATCCCAGATGACAATGAAGGCAAAGTTTTGAGAGTGAGATTGATAATGAAGGAAGGAGTGAAAAACTTCAATCCAGTTTACCTGTTCGATGAAGGATCGACAATCTCATGGATTCCTTGTGGTAGGAAGTTGACTTGTTCTTACCCTGGCATCAAATTCACCTATGGCCCTGATACCTACTTTGGCAATGAGGTATATGTTGCATTCTTTCTCTACCTGCCAAAACTTGATCATACTAATCAATCGACTCTCTTGCCTTGTGGTCGACATTCCATTCCCCTTAGTGATAGGTGCTCGTTCTATTCTGATTTGAATGAGCCGAGCTCCCTAGGTACATATGGTTGGCCTTTATGGTGTCTCAGTGATACAAACATAGAAAATTTGGAAAGGATCTGAATGTGGGGGAAAAGGGATTGATCAAGAAGGCAAGAAACTCCTCTTTCCGAAAAGAGTATCTGCTCGAGCTATCTTAAAGTAAAGTTCTTCCATACTACTCCCTTAGAAATCAGGAATCCGCAAGGAAGGATAAGATACAAAATAACTAATTACGCCATGTAGTTTTGCACCGAGTATTAAGAATAAGCTGAACTTAGGTTAGATCAACAGGGTGCATCAGATGGCAATCTAGTCCACCTGTCTAGACTCGACCCGAGGAACTCAATTGGCAGGACATTAGTTGCTGATTACTAGTCAGGCTAGAAAATTAAGCTTTGTATGTGAGGATTCATCTTAAATTGACTAGGCTGAAAAACTTCAATCCAGTTTACCAACCATCCTTTGTTCGGGTTTGGGACCAACAATGTGAGCAAGCAAGCTAACACAGGTGGTAAATAAACACTAAAAGAATGTTAAAGCTTCTTCTCGATACCTTTCAATGATATGTCATAGTTCTTTAAAGACAACATGCTAGAAAATACCTGGCTAACCCAGAAAGCGGGTTTCTACCATTGCTCAGCTATTCTTCCAAAAATCATGCCGTATTTTCACCATCTGCTTTTCTTCGTACTTGCAGGTATCTGTCTTGGAGATGGATGGCCAATTTGACAGACTAGATGAACTCATCTATGTAGAGAGCCATTTGAGCAACCTCTCCAGTAAATTTTATGGTGAAGTTACTCAACAAATGTTGAAGCATGCTGACTTCCCTGGCAGCAACAATGGAACAGGTTTCTTCCAGACCATTGTCGGTTTGAAGATCAGAGACCTCTACGAGCAAATCGTTGCCAGCAGAGCTGGAGCTCCAGTCACAGCTGCAAAGGCCTAAACTTTGCCAAACTATATTAACAGCTAGGCCCCAGAATCATCTGTTGTACCTAGTTGTTTCCCTTCTTCCCTAAATTTTATTTGCCGACTTCTTTTCTCCACTTTCATGTCTCAGTTTCATGGTAGATAATTCCCCATAAATGAGAAAAATACACTTTGTTATGTATTTATTTGTAGCTGGAAATATGTTGAGAGTTGTAACATGGATAATAAAATGGTGAAATGAATTTCAATTCCAAGCAATTTCTGCACCAACTACTCGGATGTAAGCTACTGAACAATAATTGAGATTGAAACCACCAAAAAAAAATCAGAAAATCTGATACTCGTAAACACAATATTTCATGCAAAATGTGAGTCTCAGAATGTCATACTTTAGTTAGAACAAAGGAAGCATCCGAAGACTAATACAGAGAAGCATGATATTACCAGAATTTATGAGTACAAAGTTCAACATATTAACAACCCCCTACTCAAGGTTTCTTTAATGCTTACCGGAGGAAGCAACAGTTGGAGGGCAAAACAATATATACATAACATACGTTGAGTCAATTTTCCTCGTGTTCACTTGAGAGTAATAAACTTGTTACTACCATGTTTTGCCCAATGGTCCTTCAGGTCAACTGGATTAGAAAGATCATGACCTTCAGTTGCAAGTGTACACAGAAGCTTATTATATGCTCCATTAGACATTTTTCTCCCAGCCTTGCGATTTCCAGGCTTTGAGGGATTGAATGGGAGGGGATACACAGATAAGGAGGTGGTACAGCATGATGATTGCCACCCACCTCCACATTTGTAGCACCGTCTAGAAACACCTGTACAGGAACAAAACGGCGGTGGCAGGCCAGAAAAATCAGCATTAGCTCGGCCGTAAACTGGATTTGGATTCTTTGTTACAGTGGCCTCTCCACATCTAGCTTCTCCTTTAGTTTTTTTAGAGGCAGAAGACTTATTTTCAGGCCGTTCCTCTTTCAAAAGTTCCGATACAGTTTCACGAATTCCCTTCATAGATGTTTTCTTGTTTTTCTTCATCTTCTGTGATTTGGCCTTGAACTTGACATCCACGTTTTGTTCACCTGTCGGGGCAACAGAACGAATAGGAACAGCAGCACAAGGTTTTGATTCGGATCCAAATTTTGTTGCTGGGGGAAAATTATCTCGATGAATCCATGGAAAATGAGAATCAAATGTCCCTTCTTTGTGGTTAACTTGAGATGCCATTTGGTATCTTATGGGAGGAGGTTCTATCTTTGATTGAGCCAGTCCTGCAAATATTGTAGTTTGTGAGAATTTCAGTACAACAACAATGCCTTAGTCCCAAACAAGTTGGGTACGACTATATGAATCCATATTCTCTTTTTGTTTTTTTTATGACAAGGGAACCCGTAACCTAGCCCCTTTGTATGCTCAGGGTAACCGCACTAAGCAAGCCCTGTGCGACGAGCCACATTCTTCATTTAAGCTCATATTATATTATCAATTCATCATACAAAATGAAATAAAATTGACTAACAAGTCTTGGAACAAGTCTAAAACTCCGCCTGTGTGAGCTTGCTTACATTGTCATTCCCCGGTTCAGATAAAGGGAGAGGATTGTGGTAGGCTGGTAGCCAGCGTAAAACTTGCCAATTTATGTGAGAATTTCAGTAACCATATTTTTCATTTTCAAACAGGTCTACTAAGATGGTTTCAGTATGAGATACTGAAATCAGCCACATTAATTTACAAATGGAAACGTGATTATCCTGATTCCTAACCAATGCAAGGCAAAAACTATTCAAGAATGCAGATGCATAACCAGGGGAAAAGCAATTACACGTTAGCGATTGCACACGTTGGAAGCGTTACAGGTCAAAATCATTCAGCAATTGGTGTAAATATAGTAGCTAAGCATATTCCCCACAAGTTTTTAAGGGAAAACTGATAAAGTATCATTCTTTTTTTGTTTCGAGCATTCAAAAGAATGAGCCACAAGAAGCAGAAACGCCCGTAACTATATTATAGCTTGAAAACTGACATCAGAAGCAAAATCCTCGAATGCAAGTGACTGTAGTAGGTGTAATCCAAATGTCAAAAAGGTACAGGGGCATAGTTCCATCCAAGCCAATACTGTTTTGCAGATAAGTTATTGCCCCATCGAATTGTTAACATTTGAGTAAATTATACTAAATACACCTATAATATGACTCAGACACGGATACACTGTATTACAAAATCAAGTACTTTATCCTTATATAATGGGAATCTTACACAAACATTGAATTTTGTATAATTTCTAATTTTTCATTTGTGTTTTGATCATTTCAATACAATTTATAGTAATTTACTCAATCACGGATACATCCTCCGGTTTCAAAATCAAACACTATTATGGTGGGGTGGTAAGTGTCTCATTCATCCTTAACCAGAGGTCTCATGTTCGAGCCATGAGAATGGAGTCAGTCGCTTTTAGTAGGGAACCTTATACCTCAATTCCCAAAGTGTGACTTCTCGGCATGAATCCTGATCAGTCGGGCCCCAAGGGAGCACCGGACACCGGTTAGAAACCAAACAAGAAAAATCTTACATAGCATTTCATATATAATTGCCATCGAAATATATGGATGATCGGCTCTCTGTGTAGGATTTCAACTATATAGGGGGTTTAAGGGTTTGATTTTGAGATACTACTCCACTATATTGTATGAGCATTGAGGAACTTGTGACCAGTCTCAAGTTCCAACATTACGTCATGCACGAATTAAGCTTGATATTTAAGTGGAAGAGGAGGCAGGCCCATTATCTCCGAGTTTTAGTTAGCATTAAACCATAAATTTTAGATTAGATTTTGAAAATTATCTTCAAATATTTATTTTGACCATGAAATTTGATCTTCGAATATTTTCAAGTGCCCAAGAACTGGCTTAAACTAGTTTGTGGGACTTCCACTCACGAAACTTCGAAAATATTTCCAAGTAAAATACATGTCCAAACACAACTTTAAATTCCAAAATCACAACTTTGAAAACTCAAATTTTCCAAGTATCAAATTTCAACTTCAAAATTTATGACCAATCGAGAGCTAAAGGCTGTTGTTGTTGTTCTAGGGTTGAACCCAGACGGATTTCTTGAAGTAACATGCAAAAATTCCAAGAATACATAATCCCACCAAAAATGAAAACAAAAAGTGAAAGAGAACAAACAAAAAAATCATTCCTTTTTTAAAGCATAAACAACTAATTCCACACTTGTATTATATTATAAATTACAAATAAATCAGATAAACAGAATTTATGAAACGAAGAACACTTACAGCGGCAACAGAGTTGGAGCTACAAAGCTTTAATGGGGTTTCTTGTTTTTTTTTTTCTCCTTCTTTGCTTTGTTATATCTTAACCCTTTGTTTGGACGGTTGTTGCGTATTATTTCATAATCAATAAAATTATTCGCGCTTTGCACGAGAATTTAATGCCACAGAATTTATAAAATAATACTTAAAACCTATTGAGAATTAAAACTAAAACACTATATTATCTTACGTACAAGATTACACAGTAACAAACATTAATAATGTAAAAAAAAATAAAAATTATTAAATCTTATCATTTATCCTTAATAACATAAGCATAAATTAATGATTGTAAAATACATACCAGGATCTGTAACATAAGCAATGGTATCAGTGAGTCACTCAACAAGAGCAAAGTACACAAATATTTAATTGTGAAGAAGAATAAGAAGAGGAGGTTTAGAATTTTTGTTATTTTAAAATGAGAGAAAATCTTTATATTTATAGACAACAAATGGTAGTGTGAACAAAAAGTCACAACTTTTCATTAAAGTCGCAACTTTTTATAAAAATCACAACTTTTCATAAAAGTCGCAACTCTTCATTAAAGTCGCAACTTTTCATGAAAGGAGAGGGCTAGTTTTGGAAAGAAATAAATTAACAGGGAATTCTGGTTTGTGGTGGCGCCACGTAGGCGGGCCTAAAGTTCTCTTATATATATATATATGATATGATGTATCATATTGTATCACATTGTGTTTTATTATATGATACTGTATTATTTTACTGGTTATCGTGTTTGAATAGATAGTATCATTTGTCGTCTTTACATAATGTTACACATTCACAATTTGAATGATAAGCCTACAAAGAAAAATAGGATATGAAATAAAGTTAATATGAAAAGGTAGGGTAAAAAATGAAATATAATTATTAAATAATAAATAAAGATAAAATGAGAAGAAAATATTAAGGTAATGAAGTGATTACATCAAATTAATTAAGGCTAATATGAGTCTTTTCAGCTAATTATAAATTTAAACTATATGATATAATAAAATTTAAGTAATAATTAAAATAAATATTATATTTAAGATACAAAACAAGATGTAAAGGAACCGAGTGGAGGACAAAAGTCATGGCAAAGTCACAAATCCCAACATATGCTAATACATCTCGTCCATAATTGGAGATAATTATTTTTATTATTAATTTTTTTTTAAAAATGTAAAGCGCTTAACAATTTTATCAAATAAAGGGTAAATATGAAGAAAAAAAAATTGATAATTTTCTTGGACTTTGATAAATTATCTATTTTGAGTTATGAAAAATATATGAATAATTCACTTAATATGAATTAGAGAATAAAAGCTTGTCACTTCTTCCTATTTCATATTATTTGTCTATTTTCTTCTTTATATTTTATATAAAAAAAATTATAAATAAAAGGGATTTTCTTATTAATTTACCATTTAACTCTTTTCGATTCTCTATATTCATGTATTTTATCCCTCAATATCAAGATTAACAATGCTGATTTTTTTTGAAGTTTTATAATACTTATAATTTTAAAAATAATTAATTTTAACTTTCCAAAACCTAACTTTGGGCAATTTGAAGTAGCAGTGGGTGTTGGGTATTCAATTCGGATTTTCTAAATTTCAAATTAGTAATTTGGTAATTGGTAGTTAAAGGTAGGTATCAAATATCAAAATTTTAAATTTCGATAAACGATAAATTAAACTTTGATTTGATACGATATTCGGTAATACTGTATTGAAGCTATAGCCGATTGTATTACAAAGTTAATATCATTTCTCCAATCATTTCTAGTTTTTTTTATATGGAGACACGATAATAGAAGATTAATAAGTAAGAAAACATCAAGAAAAATAAAATTGATACAACTAAAAGACGTATGTATTTGGATTGTTTATGTTTATTATTTAACTTTCTCTTTGGACTTGTACTAATTAATGAGTAATGAATATATTGATGAAGTAAATACTTTGGTATTCGAAAAATACCGATCGAATACCAAATGGTACTAATATTTAATACCAAACCCAAATTCGAATACCATAATTTTGAATTTTTTCTCTCGAATATCATACCAATCCGAATTATCGAATATTCAATTATCACAAATTTTGATTCAGTTCGATTTTCGATATTTTATGTCCAACCCTAATTCGAAGACAAGCAAACTTTAGACATTTTCGTATCAACTTAAGGCACATATGTCTAAGGTTTAACCATTCTTTGACAAATCAATTGATTTTTTTCTTGAACTTCAATTAGTTTTTTTTATGAACTTAAGGCATATATGACTGAAGTTTAACTGTTTTTTTCCTGAACTTTAAGCACTTTTGCGCAAACAGATTTTTGCCTAAAATTAACTTGTTTTTCGAATATCAATAATCTAACATATGAGTCATCAACACCTACATCTATTTAAAATAAACTCAAATTTAAAATATGAATTTTAAAGATCATAAAGAACAAAACCTAATCATCAGTTTTTCAAAAACAACAAATCTAACACTCTTTAAAGATAAAAAAGAACTTAGGGCATATATATTATGATTTATGCCAAACTAAAACATATATAGATGTAGTGTGATGATAGCATGGAAGACTCACTAAAGGACTAAAGGATTGAAGCATGCATCAATGATACCAAGCCATAAAAATATTTAGATATATTGTGATGATTTCACGGAGGTCTCACTAAAGAACTAAAAGATCGAAGCATGCATCAATGCATAGAGGTCTCACTAAAGAATTGAAGCAGTGATCAATGATACTATAACAAAATATATGAAATTAAATTATGGTGAAAATATAAAGAATATTATGATTCGGGAAAAAAGCTAATGAAAAAAATAAAGAATAAAAAAATAATCCGAAAAAGGAGAAAAGAGAAAAGAAGGAACGGGAAATAAAGAAATTCAAAATAAAATAAAAAAAATGCAAAAAATAAAATGAAGGAAAAGAAAATGGAAAAGGGGGAAAAATAAAGAAAAAAAATACAGAAAAATAAATGAGTAAAGAAATAAATGAAAAAAAAAAGAAGAAGAAAAGAAGTATAAAGAATATATATGTTTTTTTTAATTAATTTTCATTTTAATAAATAAGTTAGTGATTTTAGTATTTTCTTAATTACTTGTTGTTGTAGATTAATTATTTAATTTTCCTATAATTTTATTAATTTTTTAATAGTTACTATATTTATTTTTAAAATTTAATTATATTTTTAAAAAATAATAAAAATGATAAAAAGGAAGAGAATAATCTTTCACATGAAAAGAAAGACCAAACATTTTTCATGTGACTGACTACATGGTCAGTCACATGAAAAGAAACAATAAAATATATTTTTTATTAATTTTGATTTTAACAAATAAGTGAGTGATTTTAGTTTTTTTTAATGAAAAGAAACAATAAAATATATTTTTTATTAATTTTGATTTTAACAAATAAGTGAGTGATTTTAGTTTTTTTTAATGAAAAGAAACAATAAAATATATTTTTTATTAATTTTGATTTTAACAAATAAGTGAGTGATTTTAGTTTTTTTTAATTACTTCTTGTTGTAGTCTAATTATTTTGATTTTCATGCATTTTTATTAATTTAAAAAAAGTTAAAGTATTATATTTATATTAAATTTAATTGTATCTTTAAAAAGAAAGTAAAAAAGGCAAAAAAAAAAAGATGAGAACAACCTTTCACACGAAAAGAAAGACCGAACATTTTCCATGTGTCTATGGTTACTTCATGTGAACGGGCCAAACAAAGCCAAATCCGTATACCTATTTAACCACCTATTTTTTCTTGTTTTTCCTGCTCAGTGTAAAATCATGGAGATTCATTTCAATTCTGTTTCATTCTTGCTTTCCTTTTTCCTACTCTTAGCTATTTTCGTTCGAAAATCGAAAAAAAGTAACCAAAGATTGCCACCAGGTCCATGGAAATTGCCTATTATTGGAAGCATGCATCACCTTGTTGGAGCACTTCCACATCATGTTCTTAGAAATTTATCCAAAAAATATGGACCTCTAATGCACCTGAAGTTAGGGGAAATAGATGCAGTTGTTGTATCATCTCCACATATGGCAAAACAAGTATTGAAAGTTCATGACCTTTCTTTTGCAGCAAGGCCAGAGCTTATGACATCTGATATAGTCTTTTATAGTCAAAAAGACATTGTATTTGCAAGATATGGTGATTACTGGAAACAAATGCGTAAAATATGCATTTCAGAGTTACTTAGTGCAAAGATGGTCAAGTCATTTAGTTTAATTCGACAAGATGCGGTTCATGATCTTGTTGCATCTATTCGTTCTACGCCAAATGTTGTGGTTAATATATCTGAAAAGGTTCTTAGACTTACTAGCTCTGTTATATGTAGATCAGCTTTCGGTAAAGTATGGGATGATAGAGATAATTTGTTAATGTTGATGAGGGAAGTACTATCCTTATCTGGCGGATTTGATGTGGCTGATTTCTTTCCTTCTTGGACATTACTTCACGGAATTGGTGGAATGAGAAGCAGATTGAAGAGTATGCATAAGAAGTTTGATGTAATATTGGAGAAAATAATTCATGAACATAAAGAGAATCGAGCAAATGGGAAAGAGGGAAACAGTGAGTTTGGGGGTGAAGATTTGATTGACGTTTTACTTAGAGTTATGGAGAATGGTGAACTCCGATTTCCAATCACAAATGACAGCGTCAAGGCAATTGTTCTAGTAAGTTTGGTCCTATCTCATCAATATAATCATTCATTTAGAGTCTTGTTCATGTTTACACTTATTGTGTCACATAAACTAAAACGAATGAAAAATGAGTGAATGCTCATGTTTACACTTATTGTTAGTTCCATCATTTGTCACAATCATATATATTAATAGCTGAACTTCAATGTTGCAGGACCTATTCTTCGGGGGAACTGAAACTTCATCAGTAATAATACAATGGGCGTTGTCTGAACTGATGAAGAACCCAAATATAATGGCCAAAGCACAGGCAGAAGTGAGATGTGTCCATAAAGGGAAGAAAGATTTGAATGACAATGATCTCGAAGAGTTGAAGTATCTGAAGTTAGTGATCAATGAAACACTACGGTTACATCCTGATTCTCCTCTTTTAGGCCTTAGACAATGCAGGGAGGAAACAATAATTGATGGATACACTATTCCTCTTAAAATCCCAAGTGGTTGTTAATGGTTGGGCTATTGCAAGAGATCCTGAAAGTTGGGACGACCCTGAAACTTTTGTGCCAGAGAGATTTGAAAACAGTTGTGTGGATTTTAATGGAAATCATTTTCAATATATTCCGTTTGGTGCAGGAAGCAGGATGTGTCCAGGAATGCATTTTGGTTTAGCTAACGTTGTGTATCCGCTAGCACAGTTGCTTTATCACTTCGATTGGAAACTTCCTTATGGACAACAACCGGAGGATCTGGATATGACTGAAACACTTGGAATATCTGCAACTAGGAAGAATGATCTTCACTTGATTGCCATTTCACATGATTAAAAATGTCATTATCATATATATAGTATAATGATGCTTAATTTCCTATTCAGACTCTAAGCAGAGTTGTATTTCAATCTTTCTAAGTTTATCTTTCTAAGTGCATAATTGATCTTGGTTGGAATTATACAACAGCTTTCATGAATATAGATTGATGATCTCCTCATTTGTTCATTGAAATTGCTTAAATATATTGATAAAAGATATGAGTAATATGGCAGTTAACTTAATCAACAATAATATCTTAAGCATATCTATTAAACCACATAACTTGTTTTTCGCTTTGGCGCCTCTCTAAAATTGTAGTCATGGTAAAATCTTTGTTTATTTAATCATCAAGGACTCCTAAGCACACGAGTTTTCAACAAATCAAAGTAGAAAAGGGAAGGCTTGTTATCCAACAATATAACATGACTTCTATACTCGTGTCAACCAAAGTTTATGTGGATCTATTCAAATGTTTAATGAAGTTGTTTGGAAAAATACGAACTTCTCTACAGAGAATTATAATTTTGATATGATAGTGAATTGCTCGAGATTCGAACCCGGAACTAGTCTGATGGAGTAGATAAGTTGCTTGTTAAATAAAATAAATGTTAATCTTAGATTAAATAAACAAGTAATATATACACACTATATTTATTTTTAAATTTAATATATATTTTTAAAAAATAATAAAAATGATAGAAAGGAAGAGAATAATCTTTCAGGTGAAAAGAAAGACCGAACATTTTTCATGTGACTTACTACATGGCCAGTCATATGAAAAGAAAAAATAAAATATATTTTTTACTAATTTTAATTTTAATAAATAAGTTAGTGATTTTAATTTTTTTTTCATTACTTTTTGTTGTAGTCTAATTATTTAATTTTTCTATATTTTTATTAATTTAAAAAAAGTTAGCTACTATATTTATTTTTAAATTCAATTATTTTTTTAAAAAAAGAAAAAGAAGAGAATAATCTTTCAGTTAGAAAAGAAAGACGGAACATTATCCATGTGACTGACTACATGGTCACTTCACGTGAAGGGCGAAACAAAGCCAAACCGCTTTAGCTATTTAACCTCCTCATTTTTCTTGCATTCTTCCTCAGTGTGAAAACATGGAGATTCATTTCAATTATGTTTCATTCTTGCTTTCCTTTTTCCTCCTCTTAGTTATTTTCGTTCGAAAATCGAAAAAAAGTAACCAAAAATTGCCACCAGGTCCATGGAAATTGCCTGTTATTGGAAGCATGCATCACCTTATTGGAGCACTTCCACATCATGTTCTTAGAAATTTATCCAAAAAATATGGACCTCTAATGCACCTGAAGTTAGGGGAAATTGATGCAGTTATTGTATCATCTCCACATATGGCAAAACAAGTACTAAAAGTTCATGACCTTTCTTTTGCAGCAAGGCCAGAGCTTATGGCATCTGATATAGTCTTTTATAGTCAAAAAGACATTGTATTTGCAAAATATGGTGATTACTGGAAACAAATGCGTAAAATATGCATTTCAGAGTTACTTAGTGCAAAGATGGTCAAGTCGTTTAGTTTAATTCGGCAAGATGCGGTTCATGATCTTGTTGCATCTATTCGTTCTACGCCAAATGTTGTGGTTAATATGTCTGAAAGGTTCTTAGACTTACTAGCTCTGTTATATGTAGATCAGCTTTCGGAAAAGTATGGGATGATAGAGATAATTTGTTGATGTTGATGAGGGAAGTACTATCCTTATCTGGCGGATTTGATGTGGCTGATTTCTTTCCTTCTTGGACCTTACTTCATGGAATTGGTGGAATGAGAAACAGATTGAAGAGTTTACATCAGAAGATTGATGTAATTTTAGAGAAAATAATTCATGAACATAAAGAGAATCGAGCAAATGGAAAAGAGGGAAATAGTGAGTTTGGGGGTGAAGATTTGATTGACGTTTTGCTCAGAGTTATGGAGAATGGTGAACTTCAATTTCCAATCACAAACGACAGCGTCAAGGCAATCGTTCTAGTAAGTTTGGTTCTTATCTCATCAAAACAATCATTCATTTAGAGTCTTGTTCATGTTTACACTTATTGTGCCACATAAACTAAAACGGATGAAAATTGAGTGAATGCTCATGTTTGAACTGTTTGATATAACAGCTGTTCCTGTTAATTGTTATCAGGAGAGGAACAGATTAAGAAACATGTGGAGATCTTACCATCTTTCGTTTAGTTGTTGGTATATCTATCTTTCTTTTTTATAACTGTGGTGTCTAGGTCAGCTTGCACGCCACCAGAAACATGTACTAGGTAACTCTGTCTATCTTTTGTCAAAAATCATATATTAATAGCTGAACTTCAATGTTGTAGGACTTGTTCTTTGGGGGAACTGAAACTTCATCAGTAATAATACAATGGGCGTTGTCTGA
Source organism: Solanum tuberosum (assembly GCF_000226075.1). Classification (NCBI taxonomy): domain Eukaryota; kingdom Viridiplantae; phylum Streptophyta; class Magnoliopsida; order Solanales; family Solanaceae; genus Solanum; species Solanum tuberosum. The sequence goes on along the minus strand of NW_006239074.1, from coordinate 1,085,532 downwards.
ACTGATGAAGAACCCAAATGTGATGGCCAAAGCACAAGCAGAAGTGAGATGTGTCTGTACAGGGAAGAAAGATTTGAATGACAATGATGTCGAAGAGTTGAAGTATCTGAAGTTAGTGATCAATGAAACACTACGGTTACACCCTGCATCTCCTCTTTTAGGCCTTAGACAATGCAGGGAGGAAACAATAATTGATGGATACACTATTCCTCTTAAATCCCAAGTGGTTGTTAATGGTTGGGCTATTGCAAGAGATCCTGAAAGTTGGGACGACCCTGAAACTTTTGTGCCAGAGAGATTTGAAAACAGTTGTGTGGATTTCAACGGAAATCATTTTCAATATATTCCGTTTGGTGCAGGAAGCAGGATGTGTCCAGGAATGCATTTTGGTTTAGCTAATGTTGTGTATCCGCTAGCACAGTTGCTTTATCACTTCGATTGGAAACTTCCTTATGGACAACAACCGGAGGATCTGGATATGACTGAAACACTTGGAATATCTGCAACTAGAAAGAATGATCTTCACTTGATTGCCATTTCACATGATTAAAAATGTCATTATCATATATATATGTAGTTTAATGATGCTTATTTTCTTATTCAGACTCTATGTAACGTTGTATTTCAATCTTTCTAAGTGCATAATTGATCTTGGTTGGAATTATACAGAAATACTGTTATGTGATTTTGACACCAAATCCAAGCAATTTTCATGAATATAGATTGATGATCTCCTCATTTGTTCATTGAGATTGCCAAATTGTATTGATAAAAGATATGAGTAATATGACAGTTCTCTACAGAATTTTAATTTCGATATGATAGTGGATTGCCCGGAAAGTAAACCGGAACTAGTCGGATGGAGTAGATAAGTTCCTTATTAAATAAAATAAATGTTAATCTTAAATTGAATAAAAAAAAAGGGGAAGTTGATGCAGTACTTGTTGTATCATCTCCTCATTTGGCAAAATAAATTCTAAAAGTTCATGACCTTTCTTTTGCAGCAAGGCTAGAGTTTATGGTGTTTGATATATAGTCTTTTATCCTACTGTATTGTTTTAATAAATATAATAATGTTTAGATAAATTGTATCGTTACATTCTTCGTCGTTATATAATGTCACGTTTACATAAATTGATGATAACCCAACAAGAATATTAAAGTTCAGGGTAGAGCTGCTTTCAAAATGTATAGTAAATGATAAAATAGAATTATTAAATAATAATAAAGGCAAAATAAGAAGAAAATGTAAAAATAATGAAATAATCACACCTAATCAATTATTATATAAAATGAGTCATTTCATTATTACCTAATAATAAATTTAAACAATACTATATACTAAAATTTAAATAACAATTAAAACAAATATTATATCTAAATTAACAATACAATACTATATAACGGTAACCAGGAAATTGGAAAACAAATAAAAGTGAGACCTACAAGTCAGAAGTTTGCACCACTACCTACCGGCAAAATATGACACATCAAATAATTTGATTGATTTACACTACATCAAAAATAATCTTTAGCGGGAATTAATTAACGCCAATAACTCAATTGCTACTTAATATATATTTTTAGCAGCAATTAACACTCTTTATATATCTCTCTAAAGTCTTTAGAGATATTGAATCTAATGACACTTAATTAATACCGATAAAAACTTTAACACTCTTTATTAATGTGTCTATTTATTGCCGCTAAAAGTTATTTTTGTTGTAGTGCTAGCACATACCATTTATGGAAATATGCAACTAAATCTCATTGTGGATATGAAATCGTTTTGATAAGAGTGTTTTACTTTTTAATAAGAGATTTTTCGATATAAATTCAAATTTAATTGGGTCAATATAGATATCGAATGATACTAGATAGAGAATCAAAAGGAAAATCTCATAGTCTCTTTACTTTTAGCTCTTTGTGTATTGACATGTATATCCAGAATAAGGCTGGGCATCGGAACGGGTTGTACCGGTACCGTTTCGATCCGGTAGTATTCGGGACAGGATGGGATACATTGAACCGGTACACGAAACGGAACGGTATCATGATTTGGTACCGGTATACTGGTACCGATTCATCCCGGTTCATTCCGGTTCTGTTCCGGTCCCGATAAATCATTTTTAATTAAAATAAAAAATAATATTTTTGTCATTATTTACTTTTATTAGCATTTCTTTTTTGTTTATTTAATTTTTTAAAATTACAAACTTAAGTTATTTAACTTTACAAGTTATAAGTTATAACTTAATAACTTATAAACTTCAAAAGATTCAAATCTTTAAAATTTATAACATAACTACATAAGCTCAAAAACTTAAAAAGAAAACTTTATTAAACTTAACTTACAAACTTATATATGTAAAAATTAAAAATAATATCTTTAAAATAAACTTAAGTAAAATTATTATAAATTTTAAAACTTAAATACTATAAACTAATATAACTTAGAAAAATAAAAAAAACATTCATATTTTCGTAATTCAAAATAACTCAAAAAAATTAATTATTTTCTGAAATAGCTATATGTGCCGTCTAGTTTATCCCATCCCGTTCCATTCCGGTCTGTTCCGGTCCGTTCCGGTTCTATCCCGGTATATAGTGGGACGGGACGGAGCTGAGCCTCCATGTAGCACCTAAGGTGTTTACGATTATTCATTACTCCGTGTTGAAGGCTTAGGAGCTTAAATTTGAGAGATTTATTATAACATTATGCATGATTCGACAACACGATTTTAAATCAAAATATAAAAAAATGAATTAATTAAAATAATATTTTTAATATTGTCCTTTAAAATATCTTAGATATTTATGAAAATAATGTAGTTACGTTATATTGTGGTGTATGTATTATTTAAAGGATTTTATAATTTATTGATATTTTAGCAGGGATAGTAAATTATGTTGGAAAAAAAATATTATTATATGAGAAGTTTTATTCAAAATGATTTTATTTTTTTCATTAATTGTAGTATATGAAAAATGTATATTTAGTTTACACTAAATAATGAGATATAAATATATTGTGATATCACAACCCCACTTCCACGTGGAAGTGGGTAATGGCAGCAAGAATTCTCTATAGTGCCACCTATCATTTTCTATATATTGACACACTTAATTGTATATAAATAATTACTAAACAAAAAGGAAGCATATCTATGTGTTTGACTTGAGCAATTCGTGGGAACTCATTTTATTTAGCTTCTACGCTACTATATGAATATGCTTACAGCTTCAACAATCAGTTCAACAAGGAACACAAAAATCACTACTCTTCTTTCAACTTTTGTTGAAGAATTATTTTGGGAAATTCTATTTGAAGTCATATTCAATTACCAATATAAAAGTGATTATCTGCAAGTTATTCCAAATTCTCATTTAAGGTATGTTAAGGCAAAAAAAATTTCTTTATATCGCACTATTTTTTTGAACACTATAAATTATCGAATAATTAATTTTAATACTATTCTATTGCTAGGAAGACCCTCTGTGAAGGGCATTGAAATGTCAGCTGTTCATTTTTCTTAATTTTAACGTGTCATTGTTGTGCATGTACTGCTGTAAAATATGATTGATGGATAAAAGTTATGTTCCATAGTGTTCTTATTTCTTATGTCCATTAGCAAGATATTGTCCTAAGAGTGAAACTCAAATGATGGAGATTTATTATGTTATACCTAAGGGTATTGTTAAACCTTCCTTTCTCGTGCGAAGTTCTTACGATATGGTTTGAAAATCATATTCATACTAAACCTTGTACTCCATTCTTTTGATTGTATACTCATCAAGCAATAATGTTTCTGAAAAGAGTTATACTATTACCATCTTAAAGTCGTTCATAAATTAAGTCACCCATGTCAGTCTCCTATTAGTTCCTAAATGATTAAATTGCTAAGTTGTTTGAGTTTGTTCTAAAATCCTATGATTTCTATGAGTCGTTAACATGTTATACGGAAGGGATTACGAGATTATGAGAACAAGAGTACCAATGGGTCAAGATTGGGAACATGACTATGGCAACATTATGCATTATGAATTCATGACATGACATGCTATGCATTCTTCTCTNNTATATATATTTATATATATATATATATATGTATTCATGACATACGATTACACGAGCATACCATGCATATTTAGTTACTATGAGGTCAGATGTTGATCATGGAGGCTATTTGAGTTTCACTTTCAGGTTGAATCTCCACTACCCTTTTTATCGTAGTTATATATTATTTCACTTTCTGCCTTACATACCAGTACATTTTCATTCGTACTGATGTCCCATTGCCTGGGGATGCTGCATTTCGTGCTGCAGGTTCAGACAAAGGTCTTGATTGGCCTTTGCAATAAGGGGTGTTGTCTCAGCTGAGGATTGGTAAGCTCCATTCTTCCTGGAGTTGTTGGTCGTCTTTAGGTTTTGCATACATGAGTTTGGTATATTGTTATTGGTACTTTCAAGACCTCGTCCCACCCATTTGAGTTGTAGTATTCATAGAGACTTGTGGACACCCTATGTTGGGCCTTCTTAGCTTCCATTTATTGCCTTGTCAGATTATTATGTATAAGATTTTAGTTGCAGCCTTGTCGGCTTGCTAGTTCATTATTAATTAAGTTTGTCTTTTCGGCCCTTAGATTATGTCATTTATATTCTTGTGACCTCGTCGGTCCTCTTATCTTGCTTCAGTATTTCATTGTGAAGGCCTTGTCAGCCCTTGTTATTTTCTTTCCATTATGTTTGTGTCTAGCTTGGTCGAATAAGGTACCGCGTGCCCGTTGCGCCTCCCCTAGTTTGGGGCGTGACACTCCATCCCAGTAGTTCCGGTCCGGTTCATCCCGGTACCGGTCAACAACCCGATCAAACCGTCCCGTTCCGGTCCGGTACCGGTTCGTTCCGGTCCGGTGATCCCATTCCGGTCCGATGCCCAGCCTTAATCCAGAAGTGACTCATGAAGAATTATCATCCATACATTATATCCGGAAGTCTTAAATTAAATTAAAGTACATACATAACAACAAAAACAGTTTTTTTAGCGATAATATATGTGCATATTAACAAAAAATGTTAAAAGTCTTTATCAATATTAGTTAATTGTTATAAGATTTAATGTCGTTACAGACTTTAGAAACATTTTAAAAGAGTGCTAATTTGCACAAAAAAACATATTTAGCGGCAATTAAGCTATTGCCGTTAATTAATTATGACTAAAGATAATTTTGGCTTAGTGATAACACATAAATATGTTTTTTTAAACTTAATTTCAACTGATATTTATGACTTTCTAACACTTAACAAATAGATAGATACACATGTCATATATGACAATTTATGTGTGACGCCACATATGACACATATATCTATTTTTCAACTTTATATAAATTCAAGTATCTATTTGTGCATATTCAAAATTAAAGAATAAAAACATCAGTTGATGCAAAATTAAAAGACTCATTTATATATTATGCAAAACTAAAATATATTATCTCTTTAAAATCTTCTTATACTTTCTCTGAAATTGACAACTGAGTCATCATTCATCAACCCCTTTATACGTGGACCTGTCGACTGTGATGCTTGCTAAATTATTGTGGCTTATATAACTAAAGAAAAATAAACAAAATAACTAAAACTTTTTTTCTTTTATTGGGCCGGACCCTCCTTTATGACTTCTCTGTCTACTTTTATTTGTTTATAGGGTCATTAATCTCGTGGAAAGGGCATACGTTGGAAGAAGAATAGTCTTTTGAAATATTTTTGATTTACAATTTCATGAATTTATATAGAAAGTTCTTGAAATCTTCTAGTTACATAGAGAATATAAAATAACCAAGTAAGAATGAAGCAAATCTTGAGCAATATTATAAAAGTTTTCTTAAGCAATTCTTTTGTGTCTTTCTTTCATTCAACATTACCTTAGCGATTTAGAATAAAAAAGGCTTACTTGCATTGTTGCACACATTGTGCTTAGTAGATCTAGTGTTAAAAAGATTTACTTGAGCTCGTAAGATCACAAAAGATTCTTGAGCGAGTTGTCTAATGCAGCACGATGTGCTAAGTAGATATAGTGTTAAAAAGGTTTACTTGAGCTTGTAAGATCGTGAAAGATTCATGAGCGAATTGTCAAATGCTGCACGATGTGATTAGTGTTGGAAAACTATATGCACAACAGAAGCATATCAAGATCTTACTACTTTCATGAATAATAGATAACCAATACTGTTTATGCTAGAACACATAAACTTGCTGGAATTGAATTCGATAAATACCTCTTAAAGCGTGAGCAGATACCTTCAAGCGAATTCCCAAGTTAGACAGATCTTCAAGCGAATCCACAAGACAGCCAACAACTATAGTCTTGTACAGTGATCCCAAGTTCACATGCGAACTCTCTCAATACTTGGGTGGGAAAGTATGAATAGAAAATTAATCAATCTTTTTCTAGGTTAGGAGAATCTCTATTTATAGAACCAACTAGGAGAAGAAAAATATACGGTTTGTTTTATTTTAACCAAACTAACGCTACTTTTCTCCTTCTCCCTTAGAAAATAGGATTGTGAGTTCTAGTTAAATATGGGCACTGTAGGGACCACAAAATTAATTACTGAGGCTTCCTATTATGGAAATAATTCCAAATAATTAATTTGAATTATTCTTACCATAATAAATTACAAATCATTCCACTAGAAATTCGTAATTGCACTCCTCTATTTATATTTCGTAATTCCCCATTAAACACTTATGTAATTCCCATGTTAAGATTACAAATACTAATCAATAAATTAAATTACTGACGAATTTAATTTAATGATTAATTTTCTTTTAGAGCACTACTTAACTTATTTCATGTGTCGGATTCATAAATCCTCTTGTAAGGTTTGACACAATAAAAACTTATAAGTTTCTCAAAAGGCATATCGATCAATCTCTATAACGAGACATGGATTCTATGAACTAACTTATTATTTCACCAATATATATTATTATCATCCAACCTACCAGGCATATTGACCCATCTCATAATCTCACCTTTTAATAAATCAAAACGATAATTAATATATACATATCATACTAGTTATATCAGGATTAAGAATATAACTACATTTAATAGTTTAGAGAATATGTTTTTGTCAACCAGTCTAAAACAAGTATCTCTACTCGGTCCCGTTCAATACATACAAAATGCACTAGCACAAGAAGTTGTAACTATACCGTTCCCATAATCAAGATAAATTACATATAATCTTGTGCTACAATCGTACCGATGGCATGTCCAATTTCCATCCTAGATTGTGAACAACATTTTTTATACTTATAAGAACCGATGATTTAATCCTCTGTGTATAAGCTAAAACTCTACACACTAAATCATTTACTATTTAAGTAAACAGACACCATAAACGAATATATGATCTATTAAAACTGAATAAATATTTATTCTATAATAAATATTATATCTTAACATATGGTTAATAGTATATATCCCAACAATCTCTCCACTTAGACTTTTAACCATCACAATTGCTATAATGTACTATATCTAAATGCATGGTTAATAGTATATACCCTAACAACCTCCCACTTAGATATTTAATCTTGAAAATTGTCAGAATACTATGTCTAAACACATGATTAATAGTATATACCCTAACAATCTCCCACTTAGACTCTTAACTATGCATTTACAACTTTCACAGGCATTCATTTATTTCTTATCGAAATAAATTTACCAAGTTGTTTTCTCATGCAATTTTGTCTAGTAGTGCTTCGTCGTAACAAATCGATTTTGTACTAGATCTTGAGGGACCTTATCATAAAACTCTACAAGAGTGTGCTTCTTTTCAAGAGTTCTCTCATGAAATTTCTCTCACATATACAAAACAAATCAATCTATATTATGATTCTCCCACTACGACTAAGCACTACTACATAATCACACTTTCATTTCATTGAATCTTAATATTTTCTTCAAAATCTTTCGATATTGAAATATTAACAACTTTTCATGTAGTGTTCATTTGCTCAACATCACTCCCACTACTTAAAGTAGTAATTTTCTTATGTCTAGTAACGTTTCTCCCACTACTTAAATGCAATGGAACGTCATTTCTGACATACCGATTAGATGTTTTTGAGCGTCTGAATTTACAATTGACTTATTTGTTATTTCTTTGTTAATTCCTGTAAAACTAGTTTACTTCTAGGAACATGGTTTACTAAATGATCCTTTTCTAGAAATCAGACAATTGTGTTAACAATTACCTTATTTTATATTGAGAATATGAGATATAATACTTTCAATAGATCATAATATTTCGAATAATCCCAAATAACAAAATTCAGGGGTCATTTATACATATTATATTCATGCATCTCGAATAGCCAATCGATGGGATTGGAGAACTAATCATGCAATACACATGTACAATGACCGATTATTCACTCCATAAACTTATACAGACCTAACTCAGATGGAGAGTCTACTGTTAGTTTAAGTCAAGTGAAAATCCTCTAGTTACATTGATCCAATCCTATATTACTCAGTTTAGGAGAGTTAATACAGATTATCAAAATTAGACGATTAAATACATAGTGACTTGTATCAATTTCATCCTATAGGGAGGAAGGTCTAAGCCAACACATAAAACTAATACTTCACTATTATTTAATCAAATATGACCAAAAACTCATATAACGATCCAAAAAAAATTTAATTTTTTACTAGGTCGTTCTTATGAATTTACCAAATTTCAGATCAATCAGAGTTCTTTTTTTTTTCGAATTCCAAAACTATGATCAATTTGGTTGAAAACGTTATATGATCAAAATAGAATTTAAAATTTTCTCATTCAAAAATTCTCTAACGCATGACACATATCATCATTTATGAAATAGATTCACAAATCAAGAACAAAGAATAAAATTCTAAAAACTATTTACTTTATCTCAATACTATTTTCCAAAAATCAGCATGTTTATGAATGCATTGAATACGAAAATTCAAAACACACCACATAGATATTTATACATCTTGAACAATAAATTTTAATGAAAAAATAGCTACTCATACAATATACATATCTGGTGTCAAATATTCACTCTAATATATGTAAAACAAAAGCTAACTCAAATGGAGAGTATATGTTAAATTAAGTCAAGTGAATATCATTATCCCTAGATCCTTTGATCCAATCATATATTACTCAGATAGGGAGAGCCAATATAGATAATCAAAACTAGAGATTAAATTTTAATGACTTGTATTAATTTCATCCGATATGGAGGAAGGTCTAAGCCAACACATGAACTTAATACTTCACTAAAATTTAGTCATGAAAGCCATATAGAACAATCTCTATCACCACTGTATCATAGTCGAGTAATTTTCAAGATTAAAAAAATATCTAAAAACATTATCTAAACGACCTCAAATTGCCAAATCACTTCATAATAATGAGTATTTTTAATTTGATCGTTTCTGATGAACCTACCGAATTTCAGATCAATCAGAGTTCAAAAATAATATTTATCTCCAAAGCTATGATCAAATTCAGATTCAAATGATTTGAGGAAAACTAATCAGATCTACATCCTTATCATCTATCAATTTATGTTAACTCATCACGTATAATCATGTACCACATATAACATAAATAAAACCAATATAAAGGATGCCATTCATACTAAATCACATTTTAATTCTAAAGAACAATTAAAATCATTTAACGACCTCAAAGAATCATAACCACATAAGAATGAATACTTCTTACTATGTCGTTATCAATGAACTTACCAAATTTCAGGTCAATTGGAGCCTATAAATAATCTTTATTTCCAAAGCTATGACCAAATTCAAATTCAAGTATCTTTAGGAATTAAAACAATATGACATACATTCTCTTCACATATCAATTCATGTTAAATAACCATGTGTAATCATGTTCCAAATTTAACATAAACATAATTAACATAAAGAATGATCTTATCATATTCAAATCAAATTTTAATCCAACAAACTACCTAAACCCATCTAAACGATTTTCGTTGAAACCATCAAATTTCAAGTCAATTAGAGATCATAAAATTCATGATTACCTGAACTATGACCAAATTTGAAAAATAACCATTTTAGGCATAGTTAAAAATTAAAATAACTTGATTCATACTTTCATTCTCTTCTTATAATTATTACATGAGCATAAGTCATGGTGTGTGTCTTTTCTTTGACTAAGACACACAATTAATCTTCTTACAACAAATTGTTCTCAATTAATACACTTGAGAATCCAAGATATTAAGTTTTCTCCTTTTTTATACCGGTGAAAACCATTAATATCTCTTCTCATGAATTAATAGGCATACTAGCATCTTAAAGTAAATCTCCATTCATATAAATAAATGTTTATCACTAGTATTCACTTAGAACAATTTATACATGATACATTGAAGATATTCTAATGACTCAAATAAATAGATCACTTTCATAAATCTTACTTATTAATCATAATTATCAATTCATGTATTAATATATTTCTACATGTATAAAAAATTTAAGAATTTAATAATGATTCCAAATAAATAGACCTAATTAACAATTCTATTTATTAATCACAAATTCTTAACTTTTATCATTTATACAAGAAGAAAACAAAACAATGCTCGTATAATTAACTAACAAAGAGAAAAAAATAATAATCTAATAATGATGTGCCAGTGATTATCGCCGCCACTAATAATAATGTATGAACTGCACATTGCAGTTTTCCTTTTGTTTTAAATTTTTTTGACAAAAACAAAATTAGAAAAAAAGTTTTCCTTTCCAAAAATTAAAGGAATCCTTAGCAGTGGTTGCCTATAAACACAACATCAATTATTTTTCTAAGAATTAAAATAAATAATCAACAATCACCATAAATGGGAAAACTTTTACACTATGCACCTAGTAGCCGCCTACAATACCATTAATGATGGGTGCAATCGCTAAAATTCTTCTAATCCCATTATAATCAACTAATTAGAAGACAGATGGCTTCATTCAACACTGTGCAAAGCAGACTAACCCAATTTATAATTGTTATAGCAAATTTAGAAAATAAAGAGAAAAGAATTCACTTTGCAACAAATAGTCTACCACGGTAATGGCCCGATGCAAAGTAAAATCGATATTTTCATCTTTCCAAGTATCATACATAATCACTATGTATTTTATATTTGTTATCTAGATGCAAGCAAGGCTCTTGATGCCAATTGTTGGAAAACTATATGCACAACGGAAGCATATCAGGATCTTACTATTTTCATAAATAATAGATAATCAATACCGTTTATGCTAGAACATAATAAACTTGCTGAAATTTAATTCGATAAATACCTCTTGAAGCGTGAGCAAATACCTTCAAGCAAATCCCCAAGTTAGACAGACCTTCAAGCGAATCCACAAGATAGCCAACAACTATGGTCTTCTACAGTGATCCCAAGTTCACATCCGAACTCTCTCAATACTTGGGTGGACAAGTATGAATAGAAAATTAATCAATCTTTTTCAAGGTTAGGAGAATCTCTATTTATAGAACCAACCAGGAGAAGAAAAAATATACGGTTTGTTTTATTTTAACCAAATTATCGCTACTTTACTCCTTCTCCCTTAGAAAATAGGATTGTGAGTTCTAGTTAAATATGGGCACTGTAGGGACCACAAAATTAATTACTGAGGCTTCCTATTATGGAAATAATTCCAAATAGTTAATTTGAATTATTCTTACCATAATAAATTACAAATCATTCCACTAGAAATTCGTAATTGCACTTTTCTATTTATATTTCGTAATTCCCCATGTTAAGATTACAGATACTAATCAATAAATTAAATTACTGACGAATTTAATTTAATGATTAATTTCCTTTAGAGCACTACTTAACTTATTTCATGTGTCGGATTCATAAATCCTCTTGCAATGTTTGACACAATGAAAACTTATAAGTTTCTCAAAAGGCATATCAATCAATCTCTATAAAGAGACATGGATTCCATCAACTAACTTATTATTTCACCAATATATATTATTATCATCCAACCTACTAGACATATTGATCCATCTCAGAATCTCACCTTTTAATAAATCAAAACAATAATTAATATATACAGATCATAACAGTTATATCAGGATTAAAAATATAACTACATTTAATAGTTTAGAGAATATGTTTTTGTCAGCCAGTCTAAAACAACTATCTCTACTCGGTCCCATTCAATACATACAAAATGCACTAGCACAAGAAGTTGGAACTATACCGTTCCCATAAGCAAGATAAATTACATATAATCTTGTGCTACAATCGTACCGATGGCCTGTCCAATTTCCATCCTAGATTGTGAACAAAAAACTTTATACTTATAAGAACCGATGATTTAATCCTCTGTGTATAAGCTAAAACTCTACACACTAAATCATCTACTATATAAGTAAACAGACACCATAAACGAATATATGATCTATTAAAATTGAATAAATATTTATTCTATAAAAAATATTAATATCTTAACATATGGTTAATAGTATATATCCCAACAATTAATAGATCTAATGTTAAAAAAAACTTACTTGAGCTTGCAAAATTGTGAAAGATTCGTAAGCGAGCTATCAAGTTCAAGTCTTTTTTAAAATTTAACTATGTTGGAAACTGTTATGTGATTTTGACACCAAATATGAGCAATAAAAAATCTGGGATATGACGGTTTAACTTATTTAATCAGCTAGCAAACCTAAGGTATATCTATTTAAGTACCTAACTTTTCTTGTATATGGTATCCAATTTATACAACTTTTACTTGAGTTCCTGCTCAGTATAGAAATATGGAGATTCTGCACTTCCATTTCAATTCTGTTTCATTCTTGCTTTTCTTTTTCCTACTCTTAGTTCTTTTCTTTCGAAAATCGAAAAAAAGTAACCAAAGATTGCCACCAGGTCCATGGAAATTGCCTATTATTGGAAGCATACATCACCTTATTGGAGCACTTCCACATCATGTTCTTAGAAATTTATCCAAAAAATATGGACCTCTAATGCACCTGCAGTTAGGGGAAATTAATGCAGTTATTGTATCATCTCCACATATGGCAAAACAAGTACTAAAAGTTCATGACCTTTCTTTTGCAGCAAGGCCAGAGCTTATAGCATCTGATATAGTCTTTTATCGTCAAAAAGCATTGTATTTGCAAGATATGGTGATTACTGGAAACAGATGCGCAAAATATGCATTTCGGAGTTACTTAGTGCAAAGATGGTCAAGTCGTTTAGTTTAATTCGACAAGATGAGGTTCATGATCTTGTGGCATCAATTCGCTCTACGCCAAATGTTGTGGTTAATATGTCTGAAAAGGTTCTTAGACTTACTAGCTCTGTTTTATGTAGATCAGCTTTTGGGAAAGTATGGGATGATAGAGATTATTTGTTGATGATCATGAGGGAAGTACTACCCTTATTAGGCGGATTTGATGTGGCTGATTTTTTTCCTTCTTGGACATTACTTCACGAAATTAGCGGAACGAGAAGCAGATTGATGAGTATGCATAACAAGATTGATGTGGTATTGGAGAAAATTATTCATGAACATAAAGTGAATCAACCAAATGAGGAAAAGGGCCACGGTGAGTTTGGAGGTGAAGATTTGATTGACGTTTTACTCAGAGTTATGGAGAATGGTGAACTTCGATTTCCATTCACAAATGACAACGTCAAAGCAATCATCCTAGTAAGTTTGGTTCTTATCTCATCAAAACAATCATTCGTTTAGAGAGTCTTGTTCATGTTTACACTTATTGTGCCACATAACCTAAGACAAATGAAAAAAGACTGAAAGTTTCTTAATCTTAAAATCATTCACATATTACCTCTCTCATGTTTTAACCGTTTGATATAACAGCTGTTTCTGTTATCAGGAGAGGAACAAATTAAGAAACATGTGGAAATCTTACCATCTTTCATTTACTTGTTGGTATATCTATCATTATTTTTTATAACCGTGGTGTCTAGGTCATCTTACACGCACCTCGACTGATTCCACGGGATACCTGCCAACAGAAATAGGTACTAGCTAGGTAACTCTGTCCACCAAGCCTAGAACAAATGGGAAGTCGTTCTTTTGTAGTGGCATAATGTTACATAGAATGGGATGTACAAAGGTTTTCTTAAGTTCCTAGCTACCTCAAGTGGTAGTTTTTGTTAGTTCCATCATTTGGCAAAATCATATATTAATAGCTGAACTTCAATGTTGTAGGACATGTTCTTCGGGGGAACTGAAACTTCATCAACAACAATACAATGGGCGTTGTCTGAACTGATGAAGAACCCGAATGTCATGACCAAAGCACAGGCAGAAGTGAGATGTGTCTGTAAAGGGAAGAAAGATTTGAATGACAATGATGTCGAAGAGTTGAAGTATCTGAAGTTAGTGATCAATGAAACACTACGGTTACACCCTGCATCTCCTCTTTTAGGCCTTAGGCAATGCAGAGAGGAAACAAAAATTGATGGATACACTATTCCTCTTAAAGCTCAAGTGGTTGTTAACGGTTGGGCTATTGCAAGAGATCCTGAAAGTTGGGACGACCCTGAAACTTTTGTGCCAGAGAGATTTGAAAACAGTTGTGTGGATTTCAACGGAAATCATTTTCAATATATTCCGTTTGGTGCAGGAAGCAGGATGTGTCCAGGAATGCATTTTGGTTTAGCTAATGTTGTGTATCCGCTAGCACAGTTGCTTTATCACTTTGATTGGAAACTTCCTTATGGACAACAACCGGAGGATCTGGATATGACTGAAACACTTGGAATATCTGCAACTAGGAAGAATGATCTTCACTTGATTGCCATTTCACATGATTAAAATGTCATTATCATATATGTAAAGTTGTATTTTAATCTTTCTAAGTTTATCCCCTAAGAAAGTAATAAAATCTTATTTTATCTTTCTAAGTGCATAATTGATCTTGGTTGGAATTATACAGAAATACTGTTATGTGATTTTGACACCAAATCCAAGCAATTTTCATGAATAAGATTGATGATCTCATTTGTTCATTGAAATTGCCAAAATATATTGACAAAAGATATGAGTAATATGATAGTTAACTTATTTAATCATCAATAATATCTGAAGCATATCTATTAATCCACATACGTAAAACCTCACTAAATTAATATTCGGTTAATTAATAATCTTTTAAGATAATAATTTCCTTCGGTCCCGATTTGGGCCAATGGAAAAAATCACTCATTTCCATAAGATAATAAGATAATATATTTTCAGAAAACCCGTATTTAAATATATGGTCCCATTAATATTATAAATTAATAATTCTTTAAAGGCCAAACCCATCGATGGCCCACTAAAGTTGGCACCAAATTTCACTTAGACACATTAACTGGGAGATGTTCATTTTAGACACCTCATGTAGGGTCCCAATGTGTTATTTTGACACTTTTTGCTGACATGTCAAAGTGTGTGATACACTCAACAATAGCGCGTGAAAGGCTTAATTTAGCCAAATTTTTATTTTTTATTTTCTCATCTTCTTCTCCAATTTTCAAGCCACCACCTCCCACCATTTTTTCAAGCTTAAACTCCTTTAATGGAGGTCAAATTTTTTATTCAACTCCCTCTACCTTTTTTGCCGGATAAATGGATAACAACACCATATTTCATATTTGATCTCTCTTTCTTTCTTCTTTTCCCTCTTCTCTTCCCACAAAACAACACTAAAAAGAAAGAAAAGAATAAATATGAAAAGTAGTAAAAGAAAAGATTTTTTTTAAAAAAAAAGAAGCACAAAAGAGATATAGAGTGTAATGAAAAAATACGATTTCCGATTCCACCTTTTTCGCCGGAAAAAATGGATATCAACACTCATATTTTATCATTTTTCTTTCTTTCTCTCCTTGTCTCCCTCCTCATCCTCTCTTTTTTTTCTCAAAACAACACTAAAATCGAAAGAAAAAAAGAATCTAAAACAATTTTAAAGGGCAAATTAAGAAAATTGTTGGGTATAGTAGAGAAGACAACTACCATGCGGGAGGGGTTAAATTGATTTTTTAGAATAATATTTTTATTTTATTTACTAAATAGATTTTAAAATAATTTTTAACTTAAAATAACACATGTAATCATTTAACTGGTTGTTTGCCATGTCATCAACGAGTTTATTACACTCTCCTTCATCTTTTTTCTTATTGTAAAAAAAGTGTCTAAAATAAACATCGCACAGTTGAGGTGTCTATGTGAAACTTGGTGCCAACTTTAGGGAGCCACCGATGAGTTTAGTCTTCTTTAAAAGTACAAATATATCTAAGAAAATTTAGTAAAATATGATTCTATTATGTTCTGTTTTTTGTTAAAATTTAAATCTAGTTGAAATTCATCTCTAACTTTTCTTATTGCATCCAAAAGTTTTGGTGTTGTCTTTTCGAATTGCACCATAAAATTGTGAAGAGATCTAGATGCAAGTGTTTCCTTCCATGTAAATGGTTCCAAAGGTATTGTATCATCTTCAACTTTATCATCAACATTGTTTTTCCAATGATATCCACAATTTGTTATAAACTCTGGACCTCTGAACATGTATCATTTTCACAATCCAATATAGGTTATTAACGTCCATTTTATTACAGTAACCAAGATCATTAATCATGACCTCAAGTTCATGAATGGCGTTTACACAAGTGGTTCTTTCAAATTCTTTGAGATTCTATCCCTGAACAATTTTTTTAGTGTCGAACACACTTTAAATTAATAAATAATAATTTATCGATTAAATAATACCTCTATAAAATAATGATATATCATGATCCCGCCTATATTAATTTAGAGTGGTTTTACTGTAACTTGTTTTCGCTTTGGCGTCTCTCTAAAATTGCAGTCATGGTAAAATCGTTGTTTATTTACACTTTGTTTGGATCATTGTTACCCATTGTATTGTATTGTATCGTTACTATACCTACAATGTTTGTTTTGATTGTTACTTAAAATGTATTGTATTGTATTGTTAAATTTTATTGTTACGTAACAACGAAAACCCCTATTTTATGGAACAACCGATTTGGTGTGTTCCTATTGTTACTTAATTTCTTTTTCCAATTATATCCTTACATAATATTTCAAAATACTATTTTACCCTTTACCTTATATTATTTAATTCTAGTCAAACCTCCTTCCCTAGAATAATTAAGGATATTTTAGTAAATTTATAAATTACAATACAGTATGATACAATCAAAGCAAACAATTAAAATGTTATTAAACAACAACAAACAATAACACTCTAGCCAAAATATTGTATCTACCATACAGTACAGTACAATACAATACAATAACATTATGA
Source organism: Solanum tuberosum (assembly GCF_000226075.1). NCBI lineage: Eukaryota > Viridiplantae > Streptophyta > Magnoliopsida > Solanales > Solanaceae > Solanum > Solanum tuberosum. Next base: position 1,068,147 of record NW_006239074.1, on the reverse strand, counting down.
AACAATGGGTAACAATGATCCAAACAGAGTGTTAAGGGAAAAGGGTCAAAAATACCTCTCAACTTTGATTTAATAGTTGACTATATCCCTAGCATTAAAATGAAGTTATTCATACCCTCGCCATCACTAATTTCACCATATATATCCCTCAATTGACGAAAATCCCAAATTAACCCGAATTTTAAAAAAAAAACCATTCCCCATTTTAAACTCATGCTCCGACCAATCTAAAAACCTAACCCAATAAACATATAACCCATTTTCCTTACCCATTCTTTCAAAAGAAGCCAAACAACTAGGATGCGGAAAATACAGTAGGCAAACCTGTGAAGGATTCATCTGCTGAAAAATTTTCGTTGGAGTATATTGTTATGCCATTTCCATATTCATTTGACTCTTTTTTCAAAGCGTTAAAATGGAAAGAAATATTAGTCTAAGAAGGTTGATGCTTAATGATAAAATCGATACTGTTGGCTGATTTTTTTTAGAGTCAAACAAAATAACAATAATCTTGCAGGCTTTACGCGTTGTGTTAGAGCAACAAACAAAAATCTTCTCCTTCTTCTTCATCCCCTGTTCATCATTATAACACAACTCGGGATGATCCGAGTAGCAACAAAAGAAAACCCAAAAAATGAAAAGATTTCAGAAACAAACTCTGTCTCAAACTTTACATTTTCTTTCAACACCATAACAATCCAGTAACTCCAGTTGAAAATTTTACATCTGCATCTGGGTTATTACTGACAAAAAAGTAAATGATTTATTAGTTCTTGAGTTTGTGAGGTTTGAGATATTTTGAAAGAAGGGAAAAGGGTCAAAAATATCCTTGAACTTTGATTTATTAATTGAGTATGCCCTTACCGTTAAAATGAAGTTATTTACTATACTCTGCTCATTCTTCTCAATGGGTCGCTTATTACAGGACAACTCCATTAGGGAAATCACCATTGGACTCTCAAGTTCTATGGGTCTTAACGGAGTTACAAGAACTGGAGGCTTAGAAATAGGTGGTGTTGGAGTTTTGGACTTACCCAATTTTTAACTGGTGGTGGTGGAGACCGTGCACAAGCCGAAATACTAATCAAAAGAGGCGGTGGTGGTGGTGGAACTGAAACTAATGCATTCTGTTGTATGTAATTGTTGATTCTCATCGGAGAATCAATATTCTGATCCCAAACATCGGAAATTCTGGGTGATGAGTCAATACTTCTGCTTGAATATCTCTCCGGGGATGATGCACTAGGCGGAGATGGTGAATCAGATTCCCGTTAATGATCAATATCGGTACAAAAATTTCTAGCGGTGAAGACGAAAGTGGGGGACACTGAGGTAGAGGAGCAGTACGAACAACAAGTAGTTTCGGTGACTTGGGCTATGAATTTTTGGACTCAAATTCACCGGTGGAGAAATGCTCAGCCATACTGGTGAATCCAAATTGAAACTGGAAGATGAGTACGAAGAAGATGAGCTCGACCCATCAAAATTCTTCACCTCAACGATCGCCATCTATAATTAGATTATCTACAGAGTTATATAGGGGATTTAGAAATTCTTTAGCCCTAAAGAAAGTTCTTTTGAGAATGGGTTGAAAAATTTTGGTCATGAGATTAGAGGGGTTGGCCATGGGTTTGTATGAATTCATTTAGTTTAGCGGGTCGGGTTATGATAAAAGAGAAAATCGGGTTATTTTAATTAAATTGGGCAATTCAAGTCAATTTGGGGCTTTCCATCCAATTGAGGGGGGATAAATGATGAAATCAGTAACGGCGAGGTAAAAATAACTTCGTTTTAACGGTAAGAGTATAGTCAACCAATAAAATAAAGTTGAGGGGTATTTTTGACCATTTTCCCTTGAAAGAATGGGTAAGGAAAATGGGTTAACTGTTTATTAGGTTAGGTTTTTAGACGGGTTGGGGCATTGGGTTTAAAATGGGGAATGGGTCTTTTTTTAAAAATTGGGTTAATTTGAGTCAATTTGGGGATTTCCGTCAATTGAGGGATATAAATGGTGAAATTAGTAACAACGAGGATATGGATAACTTCATTTTAACAGTAGAGATATAGTCCACTAATAAACCAAAGTTGAGGGGTATTTTTGACCATTTTTCCTTTATTTAATCATCAGGGACTTCCAAGCACACGAGTTTTCAACAAATCAAAGTAGAAAAGGGAAGGCTTGTTATCCAACAATATAACATGACTTATATACTCATAGAATTATAATTTCAATATGATAGTGGGTTGCCCGGGATCAAACCCAGAACTAGTCGGGTGGAGTAGATAAGTTTCTTATTAAATAAAAAAAATGTTAATCTTAAATTATATAAACAAGTAAGATCCCTCCCCCAAGCCGTGCACCATATATATATATATCATTAATCTACTTGTTTTGCATATAAGCAAAATTAGCCACACAAAAAAAGGCCATTGATGCACTTGCAACTAGGGGAAGTTGATGCAGTACTTGTGGTATGATCTCTTCATTTTGCAAAATAAATTCCAAAAGTTCACGGCCTTTCTCTTGCAGCATGGCCGGAGCTTATGGTGTTTGATATACTCTTTAATCCTGTATTGTTTTAGTAAATATAATAACGTTTAGATAAATTGTATTGTTACGTTATTCGTCATTATATAATGTCACATTTTCATAATTTGATGACAAATCTATAAGAAAATTAAGGTCTTGGGTAGAGCTATTTTGAAAAAGTAGGGTAAAAGATAAAATAGAATTATTAAATAATAAATAAAGACAAAATAAGAAAAAAATGTTAAAACAATGACATGATCACATCAAATCAATCGTTCTACAAAATGAGTTTTTTCGTTATTACCTAACAATGAATTTAAACGATATAATATAATAAATTTAAATAATAATCAAAATAAATATTATATTGAAATAAACAGATAACCAGGAAATTAAGTGAGACCTACAAGTCAAAAGTTTGCACTACTACCTACCAGCAAAATATGGCACATCAAATATAAGTGAGATCTGCAAGTCAAACCCCTACATCTATTTAACCTCCTAATTTTTCTTTGTTTTCCTGCCCAGTGTATAAACATGCATGAGATTCATTTCAATACTGTTTCATTCTTGCTTTTCTTTTTCCTCCTCTTAGTTATTTTCATTCGAAAATCGAAAAAAACTAACCAAAGATTACCACCAGGTCCATGGAAATTGCCTATTATTGGAAGCATTCATCACCTTATTGGAGCACTTCCACATCATGTTCTTAGAAATTTATCCAAAAAATATGGACCTCTAATGCACCTGCAGTTAGGGGAAATTAATGCAGTTATTGTATCATCTCCACATATGGCAAAACAAGTACTAAAAGTTCATGACCTTTCTTTTGCAGAAAGGCCAGAGCTTATAGCATCTGATATAGTCTTTTATCGTCAAAAAGACATTGTATTTGCAAGATATGGTGATTACTGGAAACAGATGCGCAAAATATGCATTTCGGAGTTACTTAGTGCAAAGATGGTCAAGTCGTTTAGTTTAATTCGACAAGATGAGGTTCATGATCTTGTTGCATCTATTCGTTCTTACGCCTAAAATGTTGTGGTTAATATATCTGAAAAGGTTCTTAGACTTACTAGCTCTGTTATATGTAGATCAGCTTTCGGCAAAGTATGGGATGATAGAGATAATTTGTTGATGTTAATGAGGGAAGTACTATCCTTAACAGGCGGATTTAATGTGTATGATTTCTTTCCTTCTTGGACATTACTTCGCGAAATTAGTGGAACGAGAAGCAGATTGATGAGTATGCATAAGAAGATTGATGTAATTTTAGAGAAAATAATTCATGAACATAAAGAGGAAAAGGGTCGGGGTGAGTTTGGGGGTGAAGATTTGATTGACGTTTTACTCAGAGTTATGGAGAATGGTGAACTTCGATTTCCAATCACAAATGACAACATCAAAGCAGTAATTCTAGTAAGTTTGGTCATTATCCCATCAAAACAATCATTCGTTTAGAGTCTTGTTCATGTTTACACTTATTGTGCCACATATACTAAGACGAATGAAAAAAGAGTGAAAATTTCTTAATCTTAAAATCATTCACATATTACCTCTCTCATGTTTTAACCGTTTGATATAATAGCTGTTTCTGTTATAAGGAGAGGAACAGATTAAGAAACATGTGGAAATATTACCATTTTTCGTTTAGTTGTTGGTATATCACTACAGGAAAACTGTGAATTACATGGGAATTTTTCTAGGGATTAGTATGAAAATCCTCAGGAAACTTATTTTCCTGCAAATTTTCATACTAATCCCCATGTAATTCACCCTTTTCTTGTAGTGTATCTTTTATTGATAAATGTGGTGTCTGGGTCAGCTTACAGGCACCTTGACTAATTCCACGGGATACCTGCCACCAGAAACAGATACTAGGTAATTCTGTCCACCAAGGTTAGAACAAATGGGAAGTCGTTCTTTTGTTTTTTTAAACTCCATGTAGTGGCGTAATGTTACATAAAATGGGATGTACAAAGGTTTTAATTTCTTAAGTTCCTAGCTACCTCAAGTGGTAGTTTTTGTTAGTTTCATCATTTGTCAAAATCATATATTAATAGCTGAACTTCAATGTTGCAGGACCTATTCTTCGGGGGGACTGAAACTTCATCAGTAATAATACAATGGGCGTTGTCTGAACTGATGAAGAACCCGAATGTCATGACCAAAGCACAGGCAGAAGTGAGATGTGTCTGTAAAGGGAAGAAAGATTTGAATGACAATGATGTCGAAGAGTTGAAGTATCTGAAGTTAGTGATCAATGAAACACTACGGTTACACCCTGCATCTCCTCTTTTAGGCCTTAGGCAATGCAGAGAGGAAACACAAATTGATGGATACACTATTCCTCTTAGAGCCCAAGTGATAGTTAATGGTTGGGCTATTGCAAGAGATCCTGAAAGTTGGGACGACCCTGAAACTTTTGTGCCAGAGAGATTTGAAAACAGTGGTGTGGATTTTAAAGGAAATCATTTTCAGTATATTCCGTTTGGTGCAGGAAGCAGGATGTGTCCAGGAATGCATTTTGGTTTAGCTAACGTTGTGTATCCGCTGGCACAGTTGCTTTTCCACTTCGATTGGAAACTTCCTTATGGACAACAACCTGAGGATCTGGATATGACTGAAACACTTGGAATATCTGCAACTAGGAAGAATGATCTTCACTTGATTGCCATTCCACAATGAACTCGAAGAATTGAAGTATCTGAAGTTAGTGATCAAAGAAACACTGCGGTTGTTATTGTTATCCTAACTGTATTCGAAAATCAAATACTACAAAACTTCAAATTAAGTAGAACCAGAAATGTAGATGAAACAGAATTATATCCGAGTCCACTGAATTCATAGAGTGTCCTTAAGAAACTTAATTCCCTCCTAATACCTGAGGTATAAGATTATTTCCTTCCACGAAAAAACGGATAAACCACCCTGCTGTAGCAGTACATCAAACACAATGTTAATTAGTAGTAAACCTTCGTATTTGGAAAATACTAAGGGCTCGTTTAGTTGGCTATGAGAAAAAATAATGAATGCATTAACTTTATATAAGGGAAATATTACACGAAGAACATTATTGTTTTATTCAACACGTTAGTACTTTGTTGAAGAAAATAATTCGTCATGACATTAATTGAAAACATGACTTCTATACCAAATTATGATTTATATTTTGACATTAATATTTGAATAGATATTTTGATATTTGAGGATATTTTCTTTCAAAGTCATTCAAGTGATCACTAGTGTTATACCGAGTGAAATACTATGACATTAGAACTTCTTGTTATAATAACTAGAGCCGTCAAAATGGGCTTAACTCATGGGGTATCCCAACCCAACCTATTATTGGGATAGGACTGTGATAAAATTTTCAAGCTAAAATTAGGACTTATAAGCCCAATCCATATAAGTTTTTGACCCTTGAGGCTTAATCGGGGCAAGACAAGGGTCGACCCATGATCAAAATTATTTATTTAATGGTAACTTATAAAAATTTCGCGATTGTATGTGATAATTAGTTAGATGCATGTTATGCTGTAATATTACGAATCTTACCAGATTTTGGTGCGTCTAGATTCATGGACTCAAAATTAGGTGTGTAATTTGTTCTAGATACACTCTATCCAAGTGAGATTCACATATATCTAGGATACATAGACAAATTTCGCGCCCTCGCCTCCCTCCCATCACCCTAGCCCTCACCACTCACTTATCTCGCTCCCGTATCTGGGATGCATCACACCAGATACATGTATCTCGTGTATCTAGTATCCTAGATACATGCTAATCAACTAGATTTTTCGCTAGTGTTATTGAAACAACATCATTATTTGTTATATTTTATTTGAAAATCGTTTCATTTTCTTGATGTTATAGAATTTTAAGTTTGAAAAGAAAAAAAAACAAATGGCTAACCCGCCCCAACCCACAACCTTTCTAGAGTTGGGTTGGGTTGAGTACTTTCAGGCCCTTCCAAATGAAGGACCGGGCCGCCCTAGCCCATCAAATTTGTTGGCCCATAAGGCTTGGGTCGTGTGGGATTGGACCGCTCCTTTTTGACAATTTGCTTTTAAAAAGTTATTATTAGTTGAATTTAAACTCCTATAAATTAGGGGCTGAACATGTTAGTTTTACCCAACACGTTAGTACTTTATTGAAGAAAATAATTAACGAAAAGCTCGGACTCTATAATAATTAAAACACTATTATGTATTTGGACATTAATATTATAACATATTATTTAAAGGACTCGCTCTCTCACTCGCCTTTCTCACTTTATACAAAAACGCAAATGTATAAAATGCGTGAAAATTGTATATATACATATATTTTCGTTCCCCTCTCCCAGATCTCGCTCTCTCACTCGCCTTTCTCACTTTATACAAAAACGCAAATGTATAAAATGCGTGAAAATTGTATATATACATATATTTTCGTTCCCCTCTCCCAGATCTCGCTCTCTCACTCGCCTTTCTCACTTTATACAAAAACGCAAATGTATAAAATGCGTGAAAATTGTATATATACATATATTTTCGTTCCCCTCTCCCAGATCTCGCTTGCCACTCTCCCAGATTTCGCTCTCACTCGCCTCTCTCACTTTATACAAAAAACGCAAATTGTATAAAATGCGTTTGTGTTTGTATAAAGTGAGAGAAAATTGTATATATACATATATTTTCGTTCCCCTCTCCCAGATCTCGCTTGCCACTCTCCCAGATTTCGCTCTCACTCGCCTCTCTCACTTTATACAATTGATCTTTTTGTATATGTATACCAAAACAGATTATACAACTGTTTTTTTTGTATATGTATAGCGAATTATACATATATATGTTTGCTATGGAGCGCAATTATGCAAACTTTGCTATAGTATACAACTATGAATTTTGTGTTTGCTATATGTGAAAGTTGCTCTAATTTAAATAACGAAGATATAAAAGTAGGTCAATATTTTAAGAATATTTTCATTATCAACATTTTAGATTGATCTTAGAAAATACTAACTAATTACTCTTGTTGAAACTGGGAAAGACACATACAATTAATATGGACTTCAAATAGAAAAGAGGAAAAGAACCAATATTATTAGTAGAGTTTTTTTTTGTTAGCAAAATTAGAAGAGAAAAAAGACAAAAAAAAAAAGAATGAAAAGGAAAAGGGTCTGATAGACCCCTCAACTTTATCATTTAGAACTGATATACCCTCATTTAATTTACTTAAACTAAGGTTAATGTTCAATAATATAGATAACATTTTTTTGGGTGCAATTTGTTTGAGTTGTGTCAACATTTAATGTCTTTCTATTTTATCTATGATTTGGTATTGCATATAATTTGCAGGTTGAATGAACATACTTTATTTCCAACTTGATCATCCTTCTTTACTAATACAAACACATAACTTGAATAAATTGATTATCTATGGAAAAATAGATTTACGATGTTGAGCACGGGCCATCCCACATATAAATATAGATATAGATGTTAATATTTCAAAGCACGGTTAACTTATTTAATAAGTAATATACCTAAGGTATATCTATAAATCTACCTAACTTGCATATAAGCAAAATTGGCCACACAAAGATTGTGGTGCAGTGGATGAGGTTGCTCCTCCCTTAATTAGAGGTCTCAGGTTCACTCTCCCTTGATCAAAGGTCTCGGGTTCGAGCTCTGAATATGGAAAAAAATTGTGCTTTGAACTCCAATGCAGATATCGTACGGGGGGAAACCAAAAAAAATAAAATTGGCCACACAACCTCCCTCTCTTTTTAACTGTTCATATCTTCATCAAATAGATTATAAATTTGACACATTCACTGAAAGTTTTTCCTTGTAATCTTCCTCATTGTGATCATATGGAGATTCTGCACTTCTACTTTAAATTAATTCCAATCTTGCTTGTCTTCTTTATTCTCTTTCTTCTTGTTAGAAAATGGAAAGAAATGAACCAAAGATTATTGCCACCAGGTCCATGGAAATTGCCTCTTATTGGAAGCTTGCATCACCTTATTGGAGCACTTCCACATCATGTTCTTAGAAATTTATCCAAAAAATATGGACCTCTAATGCACCTGAAGTTAGGGGAAATTGATGCAGTTATTGTATCATCTCCACATTTGGCAAAGCAAGTACTAAAAGTTCATGACCTTTCTTTTGCAGCAAGGCCAAAGCTTGTGGCGTCTGATATAGTCTTTTATCGTCAAAACGACATTGCATTTGCAGAATATGGTGATTACTGGAAACAGATGCGAAAAATATGCACTTCAGAGCTACTCAGTTCAAAGATAGTCAAGTCGTTTAGTTTAATTCGACAAGATGAGGTTCATAATCTTGTTGCATCAATTTGTTCCATGCCAAATGTTGTGGTTAATATGTCTGAAAAGGTTCTTCAACTTACCAGCTCTGTTATATGTAGATCAGCTTTCGGAAAAGTATGGGATGATAGAGATAATTTGTTAATGATCATGAGGGAATTACTAGCCTTATTAGCCGGGTTTGATGTGGTAGATCTCTTTCCTTCATGGAAATTACTTCACAAAATCAGTGGAAAGAGAAACAGACTGATGAATATGCATTATAAGCTTGATGTAATATTGGAGAATATTATTAATGATCATAAACAGAGTAAAGCAAATGGGGGAAAAGGCAATAACGAGTTCGAGGGTGAAAATCTGATTGATGTTTTACTCAGAGTTATGGAGAATGATGAACTTCAATTTCCTATGACAAATGATAACATCAAAGCAGTCATTCTTGTAAGTTACTATATGTTATGATCACAGTCCCATCATTTGAAAAAGTTATATGTTAATTACTTCAATGTTGTAGGACATTTTCTTCAGGGGGACTGAGACTTCAGCAACAACAATACAATGGACATTGTCTGAACTGATGAAAAACCCAAATGTCATGGCTAAAGTACAAGAGGAAGTGAGAAAAACTTTCGACAGAAAGAAGGTTTATGATGATAATATTCTCAAAGAGTTGAAGTATCTAAAGTTAGTGATTAAAGAAACGCTACGTTTACACCCTCCAGGTCCTCTTCTACCCCCTAGAGAATGCAGGGAGGAAACAACAATTGAAGGATACACTATTTCTCTTAAAACTAAATTGATTGTTAATTGTTGGGCTATGGGAAGAGATCCTGAAAGTTGGGACGACCCTGAAAATTTTATGCCAGAGAGATTTGAAAACAGTTGTGTGGATTTTAAGGGAAATCACTATCAATTTATTCCGTTTGGTGCAGGAAGCAGGATGTGTCCAGGAATGCATTTTGGTTTAGCTAATGTTGTGTATCCGCTAGCACAGTTGCTTTATCACTTCGATTGGCAACTTCCTTATGGACAACAACCGGAGGATCTGGATATGACTGAAACACTTGGATTATCTGCAACTAGGAAACATGATCTTCGCTTGATTGCCATTCCACATGATTTGTCACAATATTGACACAAAATGTCATTATCATAGTGTTTTATGATGCTTTCTTTCCTATTCAGACTCTGTGCAAAGTTCCATTTCAATCTTTATAAGTGTAATAAATCCTATTTCATCCTTATAAGTGCATAGGAGTGATGGTAGAAGGCTGTTGATGCAAAGCTAGTTCTGACCTTTAATGTCTGTCATCTGGCGCCTAGTCCAGTCCTTATTGTGTCATCTGAATGAAGAGAGCATTAATCTTGACTTCAAAGTCTATAAGGTTTCCGAAAGCTATGCCTTTGGCGCAGTGTTAATGGGTGTCCATTTAAAATCAAGAAGTTCCAGATTCGAACCTCAAATAGCACACACACCATTATTCTTGGACACCCCGATAAAATGACAGCCACGTACTATTATTCTTGGACACCCTGATAAAAATTTTGGCTTCGTCACTGACACTAGCTTTAGATTAGATTATATATAAATATAGATATAGATGTTAATATTTCAAAGCACAGTTAACTTATTTAATCAGCAATAATACCTAAGCTATATCTATTAATCTACCTTACTTGCATATATGCAAAACTGGCCACACAATTCCCATTTCTTTTTATTTTTAACTTTTCATTTTGATAGCAACATCTTCATCAAATGAATTATAAATTTGACATATTCACTAAAAGTTCTTCCTTGTAATCTTCCTCATTTTGATAATATGGAGATTCTGCACTTTCATTTTAACTTAATTTCAATCTTGCTTTTCTTCTTCATTCTCTTTATTGTTGTTAGAAAATGGAAAGAAATGAACCAAAGTTTATTACCACCAGGTCCATGGAAATTGCCTGTTATTGGAAGCTTGCATCACCTTATTGGAGCACTTCCACACCATGTTTTTACAAAAATAGCCAAAAAATATGGTCCACTGATGCATTTGAAACTAGGGGAAGTTGATGCAGTTGTAGTATCATCTCCTCATTTGGCAAAAGAAATTCTAAAAGTTCATGACCTTTCTTTTGCAGCAAGGCCAAAACTTGTGGCGTCTGATATAGTCTTTTATCGTCAAAAAGACATTGCATTTGCAGAATATGGTGATTACTGGAAACAGATGCGAAAAATATGCATTTCAGAGCTACTCAGTGCAAAGATGGTCAAGTTGTTTAGTTTAATTCGACAAGATGAGGTTCATAATCTTGTTACATCAATTCGTTCCACACCAGATGATGTGGTTAACATGACTGAAAAGGCTCTTCAACTTACCAGCTCTGTTATATGTAGATCAGCTTTCGGAAAAGTATGGGATGATAGAGATAATTTGTTAATGATCATGAGGGAAGTACTAGACTTATTAGCCGGATTTGATGTGATGGATCTCTTCCCTTCATGGAAATTACTTCATCAAATCAGTGGAAAGAGAAACAGATTGATGAATATGCATCATAAGCTTGACGTAATATTGGAGAATATTATTAATGATCATAAACAGAATAAAGAAAATGGGGAAAAAGGCAACAACGAGTTTGAGGGTGAAGATTTGATTGACGTTTTACTCAGAGTTATGGAGAATGATGAACTTCGATTTCCTATGACAAATGATAACATCAAAGCAGTCATTCTTGTAAGTTGATTTGGTTCTGATCTCATCTAAACAGTCAATCATTAACATAGGTCTTCTTTTGTTTCTTAAACTCTATAATCACAGAATGTTACATAAGAGGTAGTTTATGTTAATAGTAAAACTTCAATGTTGTAGGACATGTTCTTTGGGGGAACTGAAACTTCAGCAACAACAATACAATGGGCATTGTCTGAACTGATGAAGAACTCATATGTCATGGACAAAGCACAGGCAGAAGTGAGATGTGCCTGTAAAGGGAAGAAAGATTTGGATGACAATGATCTCGAAAAGTTGAAATATCTGAAGTTAGTGATTAAAGAAACACTAAGGTTACTGTCACGCCCCGAGCCTACACCCTGGGCGGGACCGGCACTCGGAGACCATTGCTGGCCCCAAGCGAACCCTTGGCCTGGCTTTCTTAACTCAGCGGAAACTTAACTCAACAGAATAACTCAATGCCATGCAAAGACATAAAATAACTTAACTGATGAAATCTGGCCAAAAAGGCAACTCGAGTCTCAAAATAGAATATTTACATATATATACATATACATGGATGAGAGACTCAAAACTACTGACTGACTGACTGTCTGACTGTCTAT
>NW_006239074.1:1022989-1052344 GCF_000226075.1 Solanum tuberosum | reverse complement strand
TTTCTTGTCAACTGCCCAACTTTCAAAGGGCCATAACTCGCTCATACGAACTCGGAATTGAGCAAACTCGGCGGCGTTGGAAAGATCATCCCACAAGCTTCACAACCATAACTGGAACTACTCCTAACTCATCCTGAGCTGGAAGTTATGACTGCTCAAAGTTGGCCAAAAACCACTGATTTCCACACTTAGCCAATTTTCCAAATTTTTCGAATCCTTTCCAAAAAAGAAAATTTTCAAATTCTAAGCCTCTTCTTAGCTATTTCAAATTGTCGGATGTTACAGTTACACCCTCCAGGTCCACTTTTAACCCCTAGAGAATGCAGGGAGGAAACAACAATAGGCGGATACACTATTCCTCTTTAAACCAAAGTGATTGTTAATTGTTGGGCTATGGCAAGAGATCCTGAAAGTTGGGACGACCCTGAAGATTTTGTGCCAGAGAGATTTGAAAACAGTTCTGTGGATTTTAAGGGAAATCACTATCAATTTATTCCATTTGGTGCAGGAAGCAGGATTTGTCCAGGAATGCAGTATAGTTTAGCGGACGTGATGTATCCCTTAGCAAAGTTGCTTTACCACTTTGACTGGAAACTTCCTAATGGAAAACAACCAGAGGATCTAGATATGACTGAAACATTTGGAATAACTGCAAACAGGAAGAATGATCTTTACTTGATTGCCATTCCACATGATTTGTCTAAATATTGACACAAAATGTCATTTATCATAGTTTAATGATGCTTTGTTTCCTATTCAGACTCTGCAAAGTTCCATTTCAATCTTTTTAAGTGTATCCCCTAAGAAAGTAATAAATCCTATCCTTCTAATTGCAAAAGAGCACTGATGGTTGAAGGCTGTTGATAATTGATCTTGGTTGGAATATGCATTCCAGAATATAATTATGAATCATAAGATCATAAATACATTTGAGTTTCATGCTATTCAGCTGTGCTTACTTTCATAAAAGAAGTAGCAATTCATTTCAATTTACAAGAAAAAAATCTTACAACGAAAAACTATGGATATGTACCTCTATACACATCCTAAGTAAACCTAAAATTAGATACAGGAAAGTTCCTAATCATGCTCCCCAAGAGTGATAGAGAAACAATGGAAACTTAACTTTATAAAGACCTTGCATCTAGAATCTGAACATTGTGAAGAAACAGCAAGTCACCCGTTGGCTTCTGAACCTTAACTTGGGTGATTGTGCTGGCATTATCCCAATAGAATGATCGAATTGGTATGAAGAAAGATGAATGTTTAGACTGTCAGCTCAGCCGACAATTGCCAGTAGGCTCTGTCTTACTGCTGGAACGGAGCATATAATAGAGCCAAATATACCAGTCAGGGCATATGCTATAGCGCAGAATGGAAGAGCTTCAGGTTCCTTAGCTGATAAAGCTGCTGTTCCGAGCCCATGAGCACTTAACACAGAAGACAAATAGTCATTAGAGCAATATTATACAGCTTTGGTCTTCTTCTATGTAAATTTCTCAAAGCATAATTTTTCTCAAACATAAAAATCCATCTTCAATTAATCAAAATATGGTTTTTCCAGTTTAACTCAAATTGTTGATCCTAGAAGAAGAAAACTTGTTTTTGTTAACTAAGGTAGCAAAAGTCAATTTTTAGAGCTATTTTTATGGTCATCTAAAGCATTTGATATCATTTTTTTTTCTTTTCGAAATGGAGCATTTGATATAACTCTTGGAAGGAACCGTTCTCTCTGCACAATGAAATGACTACTACCTTGATGCAGTTGCAATTCCTCGAGCAATAGGATCATTGAAGCCAAGTTTATCCAGCACTGCCTGAACAAAATTTGCTCCCACCAGACCAGTTAGTACAACGACAGCTGCTGTTAGGGATGAATTCACACCTGAATATCACACATTCAAGAAGAGTTCAGCATCTTTTTCACTTTCGATTACCAGATAATCCATGATTTTTGTCAAGCTTTCAGAGAACAAGATCATCAATGAGATGTTCCTGACCTTCAAATAGAGAAACAATGCTGAGAGCTAGTGCGACAGTTATGCATCGGGGTAGGATCGATATAGTCAAATTTGGCTCCAACCCAATCAGCCTTCCAATGAGAGCGGTTGAATATAGTGAAAATAGTGTGGATATAATGACAGAGGTGAAAATCTCAGCAGCATGCCGTTTAACAAGCTGAGAGTAGGAAATAGATAATTAGCATAAGCAAAAGACAGAAACAGGTGAGAAGCTGAAAGAGAGTGAATCCTCTGAAGGACCACCCATCTTACATTGGCTGCAAGAAGTCAGGAAAGTGAAGGATAAAAAGAAAAAAGTTTATGTTTGTTAGAAAAGCGAAGGACAAGCAAAACAACTCCAAAATGAATCAACCGCTTGGTTTGGAATGTCATTGTTCTTTTCGTTTCATTTGTTAAGTCATTTGAAATTTGCCTCTCTTTTTTTCTTGTTTTGTTCCATGCTTGTGCCATATACATCCTTCCTCACCAGTCACCAGTAAACATTAAAATTCTTTTATAACTTTGAATGAACTTTAAATTTCTATCCTGTTAGCAGCCTTAGATGCAGGTCATTTCTATTTACCTTTCTTTGCTTGAACATTGAGAAGGCAAAGGAGATGATGACTGATCCCAAAAATCCCATGAGAATGTCACCAGCTCCAGGATTAGATGCGGCCTTTGTAAGATAATCCCCTGAATAAATAAGCAAGGCGAAAGTACAATTTGATTAGCTGAATGGACAAATAATGTTGTTCAGAAAGTTTGACGTTTCATGCTCATAATGCTGATGTATTACGCAGGAAAACAAATGGGCAGAAATTGTGACATCTTACTATACATGTAGAATGTTTAAAGTAACAGTTAATGAATTTCGATTTCTTGAACTCTAAAAAGTTAATGTTAAGGCCTTGAGAATATCAAACAGCAAAATGTTATTGGTCTCATAACATATTATAACAAATGAAAACCACTATAATAATATACTTATTAAGATGTACAGTCTTTTGGCCTTCATCTTTTAGCATACTGCATGTTGAATAACCTTAAATAACTTGAGAGTCAAATAACTGCTTGTCGCTTAAAAGCCAAATCCTCAGGAAAAAAGTTTTATGCATTAAATCTTCCTTAAACCTCCTTTTTATCTACTACATCATGTACCATGGAAATGGCTAATCTAAGTTGATATAGCTATAGTCAAGCCAAATTTCATGTAACCAGTGTAAGAATAAGAAAGTAAATAAATTATAACATAGAAGCAAAATCTTCACCAAGAACTGGATCAAGTCCAGACTTAGAAAGGTATCCAAAAGCAATGGCTGCAAGATCTGCAGAGACTGCACAACAGATGATTGGATGGAAAACCTTCTTTACAGCCGATGGAAGCCTGAGGATATAAAACTTATGAATGTACAGACCAGATGAACAAGAAAAACGAAGAAACTTTCCATGATAAACTGAAAAGTAGATTTATTCATGCTGAGATGCTGAATCGTACCCTGATCCAACTAGGTAGCCTAATACAGTAGATGAAAGTAGAAAGGGTAAGCATGTTCTAGCACTTGTTCCCAGCGCTGTCGGATAGTAAAGTGCACCAACAAATGATGCCAAAAAGATCCCACTCCAAGTCCACATCTCCAAAGAAGTAAAAGGAGAAGGCTTTGCCATGGGCTCAGCAGGTATCATCTCGGTCTTTACCATTTTCCTCACAGATATAGCTGTGAAACCCGCAACACAAAGAGAAGCCAACCAACCCCCAACTGCAGAGAAGTCAAAATCAGTTACAGTCTGTTGGCATGAGGAAAGAGACTTACACAGAGGGAGAGAGGAAAAGGAAGGAAGCTGCATTTTTATAACCATATGTGACATACTGATTTGGTGTGATCGCGTTGTTACCTTATTTTCCCCTTAGTATTAATAATCTTATTTTACCATTTATCCTTCCTTTTTATAATAACTCTACCATGTATCGTACTTTTTTATATATAATATTGTAAGGTTACTCTTCAAATTGCTGGTGTGTGGTATTATGAAACGACGAGAAACAATACAATCTATCAAAATGGTGTATTCATTAAAACAACACATTACCAATACGTAACAATCATTCAGACAAGCTGTAAGGATAACTTGTCAAGCATCTTACAATATGCTAGGGTACAAGTTAGTAGAAACATGTTCAACTCTAAACAGGTCCTACTGAGCTCAATGTCCAAAATACTTTGTTTATTTCATAGGAAGATATTCAGTTATGAGTAACTAATAGCATTTTCTTATTCACATCGGCTTAAAGTGTGATTATTAATTAGCAACACAAGGGCCTCTAGAAGCTAAATAGGCATCAAACTTAAAGTTAGTTGATCTTAAGAGCTCTTTCTGCAAAAGAACCAAAAGCATTTCAATTTATTGTACAGTTAAGATATGGTACCTAGTATAAAACAAATCTTGGCCCCAGAAGCTGCAGGAACATCCTTGACGGCAAGAGGGAGAACAACCAAAGAAGGTACATAAAACAATGGAAGCCATCTCTGGATAAACAAAAGTGCAGGCTCAAAAAAGTTCATCAATCCTTCTGCAGCCTTAGGAACAACGGAATCAAGAATCGTTAGAACAGCAAATGTGCAAAACATTCCAAATAGAGCACTTGGGAACTTAATAGCAGCTTCCACAAATGCTTTCTTTAACAATTTATCCATAGCCAGTATGATTCCAAGTGAAACTAATAAATGCAATGCTCCAAACACCTACAGCAAAACAAACATCCAAAAGAGAAAAAAAAATCAAAACTCAAGCTTCGAATAGTAATAAAAACTGTTTTTTCAGGGAGTTGCTCGGAGGTCAAGCACTCCTCACTTCCAACACTTAGGTTATAAGTTCGAGTCACCAAGGGAGCAAAAATGGTGGGAGCTCCCACGAAAGGGGTATACAAAAAGCTAAAAAAGTAGTCTTTTACCCCATAAACTATTGCTCTATTATAGGCAAAACTGTTTTCCAAATTGATTAGTCAAACACGAAATACTACTCTCCAAAAGTACTTTTTAGAAAGCACCTAACAAAAAAAAAAAAAATTCCAAAAAACAAGCATATTTTAAAATTTTGGCCAAACATGCTATCAACAAAATTTCACAATATGAAAGAGAAAAAAGATTCAATTTTTTGCCTTGCTCGGTAACCCTGTGGATGCAACACTACTGTCTGATCCCATGGATCTAACAATAAGTCTTCTACTAGAGTGAATTCTCTTAACACCCCTTTCATGGGATTGTGTATTTTCGACGAAATTTGTCTTGATATTGACTCCATTAGAGCTCAAATTGGATTTCTGAGAAAGGATTCTAAGTGGGGTTTGTAAAGATTTGAGCTTTATTTGATAGGGAGTTGTTGGGTAATGGAAATTGGGGAGAAATAAACTCTTTGGAACAGCTGAAGCTGTCGCCATGAGGAATCTTGAGAAGAAGAGAATGTAGTTGGTCCATTTTTTGAACTGGCAAGTTAAGAAATTTGTGTGGATGTGAATAGAAAAAGATGATTCTTATTCTCTCCATCACATATAAAAAGAGTGACTCTTTGTCTCTAACAAAACTATAATCAGTTTTGTTCGTTGCCTCTTTTGTCTGTATTCAACTTTTAAAAGATATTTTTGATAAAAAAATACTTTTCTCGCATTTTTTACTAATCAATTCGAAAAACACATTTAGTAATATAAGCACACTTTTAGAAAAAAATTACAATTTTGACTTCTCGAAAACTTGGTCAAACAAGCTACAAGTTCCCTTGTTGAATCATTTCACTTGGACATAGGACCAGAGTTATTGTTATACTCTGCATCAAGTGGTAAAACTTCAAGGCTTACCAAATATGTGGGCAGCCAGATTCCAATTTTCACTTGAGAGGTAAAAAAAAAACATTTGCTCTCAATTTCAGGCAAAAATCAGGAGATCAATCATCAATATACTGGACGAAGGGATTATTCGATACATTTTGGCAGCTATAGATGGCAACTAGAGCTGCTGAAATCATAAGGTTAATAAAAAATTGTACATATTACCAGGCAACTGGTGTTTTTGCATCTATAAGAAAACACAAAAAAGAGTATCTTCATCTATAACTGATTTCTTCTGTGTATTGCTGGTTAGCGAACTTTGTTAGGCAACTCCAGAGCTCAACAGTTGATGAAGAGGCTCTATAATTTGGAAGTTAATAAGTTCCTTAACTCCTTTCTAAGAATCTTCCCAGCTGCAGACCTGGGTATGGAAGCTCTGAAGTAAACTTTTCTAATCTTCTTGAATGGTGCAACCTGTTATAAAGAATATGAAGTGATTAGCAATGGAGGCGACTATATACTAAGAATTCGCGATGCACCATATGCATGTATTCTTGAAAATCATAAAATTAGCCATGTCATACTAGCAGGGAGGATTATGGAGGCCGTTGGTTAGGGTAGAAGGTAAGTAAATAGTTGAGTGTGGTCTAGTTTCCCTTATCAATATTATTATTAGTACCCTCCTACTATCTTATTCTTCGAGGGTCTATTGGAAACAAACTCTCTACTTTCAAAAGGTAGGGGTACACACCACCCTCCCCAGACCCCACTTGTGGGATTTATATTGGATATGTGTTGTTGTTGTTGTTGTTGTTGTTGTCAATTGTCATACTAGCAGGGAGACGAATGACTCGCTGCCAGATGAAGCAAAGGGAATAACACAAAGAAACCCGGAAAAACAGACAGTGAAGCTGACTATACCTGCTTAGTAACAAAGTTGATTACATCTGTTTGGGAAACTGCACACCCGTCTCTCTTGACGACAAATGCAACTGGAATTTCTCCAGCTTCCTCATCTCTGGCTCTGAAAAATTGAATAACAACAAAGTGGATGAGAGCTAGAAGCCTGACCATGCTAAAAGTGGCATAAAGAAATGATATTATGCAATCATTCAAAGATCAGCATGGAAGATTTGGTTATAAAGAGCCAACGTGGAGTACTTTTACTGATATTGCCTCTAATATCTTCCACAAATTTTGAGTAAAGACCGGAAAATTTTATCATGCACTTGTTTCCACTACTAAATGATAACATCTTCCAATACAATTAAAATTATTAAAAATCCAAACATCTGGGCATGCTCAGAATTACAGTCCGACTCGTTTTCATTATATCTGCATAAAGGAAATAAGTAAAGGGAAAGTTCCTTTTGGTATGGTGGGACAGTTCCCATGATTCAATATCTTTCATGATTGTATAAACCAGTGACACTACTGGCTTTAGGTACAAAGTGATGAGAGCATAACTTACTACGTCAGTTTAGACACCAAAAATATGTGAGGACAACCAGATATACTCTGAGCCAAATTTATATAAGCAGCAGGAAATCAAATTTCTTCTGTAACTCGAGCAAGAGCATCTATCGCGAATTCTATTTTGAGGAAGTTCACTATCATGGTAAACCACATGAAGGAATAGTTAGATGTGATTGAAAAAAAAGAAGTTCTTCCCTATTCATGCTTCTACCAGGCATTAGATGTTGTTGTCCATTTTTCCAAGCGAGTCACCTTTATTTTGAACTTTTCATATTTGGCAGTCCCTTCTTCGGAATGAAGTTCGGTGTCATCGAAATGGTATCCATGGAGGATGAATTACTAATTTCTATTCAAATTACATGTATTCCTTTTAACAGGTTTGCACCAATATCTGAAGCACCAGTCAAGCTTACCCTATTACTGCAGCATCAATGATATCTGGATGTGACACTAATACAGCTTCTAAATCAGCAGGAGCTATCTGCAAAAATATACACAGCAAGAGAATCTATCCATCATACTCAACAAAAAATTTAAAAGAATGATTGAAATAATAATGGAAGCCTTAGTTCTCACGGTAAATTTCTGATGCTACTCAAACATATGAAGCATCAAGAAAAAATTGAACAATGAACTACAAGTCGGATCTATATTTATGAATATAAGACATCAGAAGCAGCATAACAAGTTTTAGATCTCAGAAAATATGCAAGAACTCCAATAGAAGAAATTGAAAGATCTACCTGAAAGCCCTTGTATTTGATAGTCTCTTTCAGACGGTCAATGACATAAAGATATCCTTCTTCATCAAAATACGCAATATCACCAGTATGGAGATAACCATTGTCATCAATCGTAGACTTAGTAGCCTCTAAGTTATTCAAGTATCCTGGAAATTGAAGCCAAAGACAGAATTTTTACTTACTGTTTAGAGAGCATAAATAGGTGTAAAGCCAAAACAAGATATACGGTTGGCACTTGGCAATAACTTTGCAAATCGGCTTTTGTTAAGCATTAGCTCAAACAATATCATACACATCAGAGATACACTATGGTTATATGAGCTAAAAGTTTCACAGTTTTTCACCTAAAATCTTTTTAAAAACTAAGGATGATGCATATCCACCAGAAAATATCTTACAAAATTTAGCGGCTTTGAAAATTATGTGATGATTTAGCAGCATAAAGAGCATTTCAGAATCTTCAGATAAATAGAATCAGTAGCATTAGAGAAATGAAGTACCTTTCATTACACCAGGTCCACAAAGCCAGAGCTCACCCATGCAGTCGGGAGCTAAGGTTGAACCGGTGATCCAATCCACTACTTTAGCTTGCATGTTTGGTGCTAGAAGCCCAACTGAAGAATAATTATGCAGCTTTTCAGTATTGTAACCACGTGTTCCAATAGCAGTTGACTCAGTCATGCCATATCCCTGGACAACAAATTATGACATATTTTTCTGAATAGTGAAAGCAAAACAAACAGATAATTGTGCCATTTCCATCTCTTTGGATGAGTAATGCTCCAAGTTGCAATATTCTAACACGTCTACAATTACCAATTGACTCACGGGACAAGAGAATCAGAAGAAGAAGAAGAAGAAAGTATTTATTTTTGAAGGGTTAAACTGAGGTAAAGAGCTTCAATTAGACTCATATCTAGAGCTAACATCATACAACCCAACTGATTTTTTTCCTAATGCGTGCATTAAAATATGAGACCAAGTAATCTGATCTCATCCAGATCAAATAGAACAAAAACGAAACAGGGAAGTTAAACAGATCAAACAACATAAGTAAAGCACTTCTACTTTGAACTAACTAGCAACTTTGTCTTTCCAAAATGGTAGCTACTTTGACATATGTGGTAAGATGCATCCAATTGACAGTCAATGATTTAGAGGACATACCTGAATGAAATCAACATCCGGGAGAGTGTGAACAAAGTCTTCAATGGATTTTGGGTTTACTGGTGCTGCACCACATGAAACCTGTTTCAAGCTCTTCATACTGCTCAAAGCACCATCCTTTGCTCTTCTAGTCAATGCCATTAGTAATGGTGGGACTAGGGGAAAATGAGTGACCTTGTATCTTTCAATAGCTTTCACCATCTCATCAGCATCAAATTTGCTCATCACAACAATGGTAGTTCCCAACGACAACAATCCCATCACAAAAAGAGAAAGCCCATACACATGAAACATTGGTGTAACATCCAAGTACACATTCTCAGAACTCGAATATTCATATTGTGAAGCTTCAAACCTCACAAAAGTTTCCACCATGGCTATAAAGTTCCCATGAGTCAAGATAACGCCTTTTCCCACACCAGTAGTACCAGACGAGTACAGAATTGCCGCTGTATCTTGCTGGCTTATTTTAGGTCTTGAATCCCAATTGGGATCACAGGAAATCAGCTCATAAAAAACAGAACTTTCACTACAATTCGAACCAGAAACCAAAATTTCTGGCACCCCTATAACTGGAATATCTAATGTAGACAATTTATCAACTTTATCACAAGTACTAAATGCCAAAGTTACACAACAATCAAGGGCTTGCTTCTTTATCTCTAACAAATTACTTAATGGATTCATAGTAGTTGCAATTGCACCAAGAGCCAAAACACCCAACAAAATAACAGGGAAATAAATGGAATTAGGGAGTAGAATCAAAACAACATCACCTTGTGAAACACCCCTTTGATGAAGACCACTAGCCATAGACTTAACCATTGGGTAAAGCTCTGAATAGGAAATTGAAATGCCAGAAGTTGAGTCCACAAGAGCAGAAACCCCACCATTTTTGTGAGAAAAAATGAAGGAAACAACATCAAGAAAAGGGTCTTCTGGCAATTTTATGGAAGGGTACTTGCTGCTGTATATACCAGTTTCAGCACAGTACCAAAAGGGAAATGAAAGGGTTTTAGAAGGGTTTTTCTCAACTTCACCATTCCCACTTTCTTCACTCTCTATGACATGGGAGTTCAATTGGGTTTTCAAGAATGTTGCCATTTTGATCACAAGAAAGGATTAATTAGTGTTATATGAACTCAAATCAAGAAAACCCACTCCACTGCATTTATAGAATAAAACAATGTAGGCTTTGCCATCTTAGTAAGTAGTAAAAATTAGCACTTTACTTACCAAGACACAACACAAAAAATCTAGTCTTTGCCCTCTTATTGTAAATATCTGATGATTAAAGTCACCATTACCAAATCTCCATAGTTAGGCTCCCAAACATTATTTTCCGTATCCAAGACGCGAACTCAGAGATTTGAGTAAGGGAAAGTTTTAGAATCTATTTCTATATAAACCTAACATTTTCTAATTATATGCGATAAATTTATATGGACAGTATGTCCCTTATGCTAATAACATTATTATTTTATGTGACAAAATTATGCTCTCTTTTTTAATTGGAATATGAATCTAACTTTATACTATATCGTTCACAATTTTCACATATTTTTGTGACTTTAAAAAAAGAATTTTTTTTTTATGACAAGGAAAACCCGCAGCTGTTACCATTTTGGGTGCGCACAGGGTAAAATTCTCGCTCCTATGCAATAGCTCACAAACCACATAGGAGAGGTAACCCGCACTAGGCAAGCCCGGTGCGACGAGCTCGACCCAGAAGGTAAACCTCTTGCTTTCGTTGGCAAGGGGTTTTGAACTTGAGACCTCCAACACGGAAGTCCCAAGCCCAAACCACTGGCCACCCCGAAGGGTCTTTAAAAAAAGAATTAAAAAAACACATAAAATTGGTTTAAGAAAAAAAAAATCAGATTTAAAAGAGAATGCACTAATGAAAATGTAGTTGGATATGAAAAGTTCACATTAAAGCCAACTTATATCTAACTTTTGGTTTCTTAGTTTTGTTTGTACTTAGAAAATGAGGGTTAACGAAAACATTTTGTATGACAAAATGATTGTTTGAAAATGTGTGGGTTTTAACTTTTATATTTATATACATTCGATAAATAAACAAAAATTATCTAGAAATATTAAGTTATAATTTAAACAAGGGATAAGGGTCTAAAAAATACCCCAACTTTGGTCGGATTTGCTGTTGCGATACTAAACTTTCATAAGGACCTATTACCTCCCTAGACTATTTAATATCATATTTTTTACCCCTGAACTATTTAATAGTGTATTTTAAAGGTATATATGTGCCCACGTGGACACATTACTATTTATAATTTTACATTATTTTTTATGTCCACATGGGCAAATATATATGTTTAAAATACGGTATTAAATAGTCTAGGGAGGTAATAGGTCCTCATGAAAGTTTAGTATCGCAACAAGAAATCCGACCAAAGTTGGAGTATTTTTCAGACTCTTATCCCTTTAAACAAATACTATAGAAATGACGGTGGATGGTGGGAAGTAGGGATATTCACTGCAAATTGAAAAATCAATTGATTTGATTTTGCTTTTTAAGTTTAAAAATCGATAAAACTTGGTTTAATTATGGTTTTAAACAAAAGATAATTAAAATAACTTAATCAAATCAATTACTCTTTTTGTTCTTTTTAGTTGTTATAATTTTCTTTTTGAGAGTCAAATGTTATAAATATTGACTAACATTTTAAGATGTATTCTTTTATTATATTGATATGAAAAAAAATTGTAACTTAAAGTACTTCTCTTATATTTTTTATTACCTAATTTTTTATTTTAAAATATTATATTAATGTAATCTTATTTAGTTCTGAAAGTTAGTCAAATTGACTCTTGAAAAATGTAACATGACAACTAAAAAGAAATCGGTGGAGTGTATTTCTCCCTCCCGTTTTAATTGTCATAGTTTTTTTTATAGTCAAACGATATAAATTTTGACTAACATTTTAAGAAAAAATGTTACAATTTATAGTACTTTCTATATAATTTTTGAATATCTAAAATTTTATTTTAATATATCGTATTAATGTAATCTAATTTAAATTTTAAAAATTACTCAAATTGATTTTGAAAAAAAAGCAACATGACAACTAAAAAAGGACAGAGGGAGTACCTATTTTAAAAAAAATGTGTGCATATTTTTATATATACTGACTGTATGTGCATATTTTTATATAATCTCTTTTTAGAATTTTACGGTTATTGATATTTTTTCCTCTTGCTTTAATCTATTCTTACTTTAACTAGTAGTTTTTATCTTGAATTCTCGATAAATTCAAAAATACATTTCATGTTTAAAATAATTTGTTTTAGTTGAATTCTTGATTCACTAGCGTTTAATTCAATTACCATCAATAGTATTATGTTGTATTCTAAAAAAATTCAACAAGTACTATAATATCAATAAATCCATAAATTTTAATAGTACTCAGTACTAAGAACCTTAAAAGTCGAACCCATCAAGTTAAAATTCCGCTGATACACCTTTATATTTCACACCTGCATTTACAAGGTCTAAGACTTTCCTACCTCACCTAGATTTCTTCTTCTTAACAAACAAAGAGGAAAACAAGAACATGTATTAACACATCTCAAAAAACTTGTAAGAAAATTAAAGAAACTCAAATGCATTTACATTGGTGGCCAAAAAAATTACAACTAGAGGGGCATGACCTGTTTAGCAAAATGTTAAACTGGTCTTAAGTAAGGTGGTTAAGGCAATTGAGTTACTAAACATCAATCAAACTAAGGATTAAACCTGGCATCAATAATGATATCCGTTATGCTGATATTGTGAATCATGGTGATACTGTGACTCGAAATCGTAGTGATATACATGACTGGTTTGTTCGTATTCGTAGTGAAACAAGTCACCTGGTTGTCCAACTTCATAGTGCTGGACGTTATGAGATGTTTGAGACGTCCCAGATGGCTCGACTTCCTTATGATCTTTGGCATCATGAGTTGGGGATGGAGAGCTGAGTTCACTCAACGGGGGGCTGGGGCTGTCAGGAGGAGGCTTTTTGTCGATTTTAACGTCCTCCAGTTCAATCTCTTCAAATGAGTGGAATATAGGATGTAGATATGCATCAGCCAAGTATGCTTTCAAGTTGGAGTCAGATTCAGAAGATCGGTCTTGCAAGTCCTTTTCCATTGCTTCCTGAAAATGATCATGGACATAGGAGAGATGTGAGATGTTATTTCGTTACTATTTGTTGACGATATAAGTACATAGACTAGTGTATGTTCTCTCTATCCGCTTAAGCTTTTAGACAAAGTTCTCTCTAATTAATAAACAAAAGTGTGTTCCCTCTGTCAGCTAAAGCTTTTAAATGAAGTGGTCGCAAGATTCATCATGGAGAAATATGAAGAAACGGAAGCATGTGTTATATGCCAGAAATGTGTTGAGAAAGATGTAATATATGACTAGCAAGTGAAGGTTACCTCAATGGGATACTTTCTGAATGCAGGTTCAAATCGACTCTTACAATACTTATGAAATGTTAAGGTTAAAACAGGCAACACCACGAGGAACGGGGTGGACTTTGCAGCTTTCTTTGTGCTCAACAGACCCATCAGAAGCAGTTGAGATATTACTAAGCTTGCTATAATGCGCCCATGAACGTGGGGCCAAAACGCAGCACAACTTTCATAACGTTGGTTGTACACATTGATTACCTGTATAAAACAAACTAACAATCAGAAATCATGGATGATGAATACACCATATAAAGCTATGTTCTTGAAAAAGGATACTATTTCGTCCCTATATTGGACTATTTAACATCAAGCAACGGAAATTGAGACTCGCACAATTTTGCAGACCCTTATTTTAGCAATATAAAGGACTCATGATCCAGAATTAGTTTTCCATCATACGTAAATTTTAGAGATTTTAGTATTGCTGGTTTGTTCACACGTGCTTTGTTTTGTATTGTTTTACTAACTTTTACGTATGAGTGAGATTTTAACCTTTTTTAATCATAAATTGTTTTCATCACTTTCTACTGAAACTGATATTCCTTAAGTTAAAAAATGAAAAGCTAACGTCTCACTTTATACTCCCATGAGTCGTGGACCATGACTTTTTTTGTTTCCAACCCAGTGTCCGGTACCTGCTTTGGGGCATCCAGTTTCGCACAGGGAAGTCCTACTTTGAGTGTAACACACTCCCTACCTAGGCAACTCCATTCACAGGGATTGAACCTGAGACCTCTAGTTAAGAAGATAAGGGTATACTTACTACCCCACCACAACCTTTAGTGGTATTTTTATTGATCAGTCACCTTATTGGTCCATGATTAGAAAATGACTTAATAATTCTTATGATAAGTTGAAGTAGTTGAGGGATATTCTGTGCTTTGATTACGTCAATCTTATCTGTATCAATATTCACAAAACATATTAAAGGATATTCTCATTGAAAATCCACAAAGGCTCATTTTTTGTTGCATAGATCATTGAGTTTAATGTTACTCTTTTCTGGTGGCATTCATTATTTAGAACATTTTCCCCCTAATCCTTCTATCTTTTTCTGTACCAATTCTAACTTCAATAATGTAACTAATACTTCTCCATACAAAAGGAAATTTAAGTGACAAAATTTCCCTGTATATATTCATAAAATGATAAAACGGTAACATGGGTATTGTTGTGAATACTCGAACTACATTCCCCATATGATGCCACACAAATCTTTAGGTTACTCAAAGTTTGATCACTGATGCAATGAATTGCTCTTATAAATTGCTTTCAATACAAAAAGAGCTACTTCCAGCTATGTGCTCTAATAAGGTTTATAAACAAATCGACAAGTTAAAAAGAAAACGAATAAAAGGATAAGGACTAACCTGATGACGGTAAACGAGATAAGCAAAGGCAAAGAAGATCAGTATGAAAGGAAGAAGGATTGGAGTAACCACAGCATATACTATTCCCAGAAGAAAGTATAGTTGAAGACTTGGAAGTGTCTCGGGAAAATCTACGCTCCCGGGGTCCATTGCTCTCTCCACATCCCTTTCAGTTTTCACAAGGAACATGTTCTTAAGATGAAAAATAACCAGAGGTTTCAATCTGAGAATTTCACCAGCAATACCAGCCCAACCATCAACCATTATATATGTCATAAAGAAAGTTGCTTTCATTGGTATTGATACCCCAATATTTCTCGGTATCCTGCATGAAAGAAAACAAAATGCTATAGAACTCCAAACTTCCTCAAAAACAAATGAACTTATGTCTCAGAAAAGTGCTGCTTTTTTCATATTTATAGACCTAGTAAAGAAGCACTTGTTTATTCCTTTTGTCGAAATAACAACAAAAATATAGTACTCCTTTTCTCCAAATTTGCACCCTTCAAGTCTAATGCATTACTAAGTAGTTTCTGTATTTTAAAAGGAAGTCCATCTAATTTAAACTTTTGAAGAAAAAGGTAGCAACTTAAGCTGGATATCCATCTATATTTATTTATTTTAAAATCAGATCGCCGTCTATAAATTACATGAAGGGGCAGAAAAACAAATGAGAAACAATACAGATGATGATCTTTGAGTTGCATATATTCTCTTTCAAAAGGGGCAAGATTCATGAGGTCCACAAGGCTATGTTGATGTTGGCTATAAGATTGCCCGAGTTCCATTGCAAACTCAACATTTGTTCCATTCTGATGCAACAATATCGTCAAAGTTATTGGAGGTAAAAGAAATAAGGAAAATGAGAGCAAATCAAGAACTTTAGAACATTCCAAAGATACAAGAAAGTTAGTGTTAACCTAAGCTAGTGTTGTTCCTTTCTCTTGGACCATGTCTTGGTCAACATTCAATAAAGTTCTAGTTTCATATTTCTCACCCTTAGGCCTTAACCATTGTGAGAACTTTTATAACATAGAAATATGATTATCACATCATCAAAGAATGAGGTTAACATTTATGTCCCACCACGCATAGGCATACGTCTTTCATTGAGGGAGCAAATGGATCTATCATGTATCAAGAACACATGAACATAGTGCAATCATCATAATTTCTGAACTATGATAATGGACCTAAATAACCATAAAGAGTACTGGTGAGTTGCGGAAAATCACCCAATGATATAGTAATCCAACAGGTTTTGAGAGAGAGAGAGATTACTGGGTAGCTGATTCGTGAAGAAACGCATGAAGCTGCTGGAAAGCTGTCCCTGCTACTATGCTCCCCAGGAATACATTGACCAACATAAAATAATAGTATTTTGCAGCTGTTCTCCTCTCAAGCACTGATAACGCCACATGTCCCTCAATCTTTGACATAAACATCAGAATGGCAGGAAGAACAAACAAGAACACTTTAAGAGCCAAACCAGGAAGAAAACCCTGTAGAAATGACTTGATAACCTTCCTGCAAGCATTTAGAGAAATTTTGCTTCACAAGAAACTCTTTAAATACAATGAGTGCTGATATGAAAGAGAGTTATAATACTAGTAAATAGAAATAGAAGTAACGGACTTAGTCAAAACTCTAAAATATATAACAAGCATATCTGGATAAAGAAAAAGCTTTTTGACACCTAAAAGGGAATCTAATGATAATAACTGAAGTCCTCTCTTTTTGTCTGTCATACTACGTAAACTAGAATGCTTAATACACAGCAAAATAAAGTGGTAGATTAAAGCACAATGTAGTCTCAAGAAAGTTGCTTAGACATTCATCAAGTCTACTGTGTCTTCAATAGCTGAAATCTATCTGCTGAGATCAAAAGACGCAGCAGTCAGACACCAAGTTCATTTTAGATGGCATTTATTAAGGAGATCAAACCAGCTGATTGGCTAAAGTTTTACAGTTTCTTAGTACCAGCAGATAAACTGATGAGAAAATCTGGACTATGACAATCTGAAATAGGAAGATAATCCATGTTGGAGAAGGTCCGGAAAATGCTAAAAAAATTTAAAAGTCAATAGGAGTATCATATATGAATTTAATGCAGATTGCAGAGTAATGAATATTCATGACAACTATGGTTGCGAACTTAAACACACACTAATACCGGATGTGGCACTGCACACTGATATTTCCTCATTAAATCAACTTTTCACATAAGGCATGAATGAACCAGATTACCGAAATACTACTCTATTCCAAAGCAAGGACATTATGCATTCTTCTTTGAAAGCAGAGAAAATGTTCTTACCATTCAATAAGTGGCCTGAGGAAAGGTGCAACCTTTTCTAAACCTTCCAGATTAGCCAACGATTGCACAAAGGCAATAGGTATCATGTAAAAGAATACCAAAGCAAACACTGCCGCAGAAATCAAAAGCTTGCGGAGGGTGAGAGAAAAAAAGGATATAGACAGATTGCTCCAATATATATCTCGTGGTTCAGGGGCCCAATTAGTAAGCCACAATGTTGGGTTCTTGCTTTGCTGTGTTTGTGCACAAACAGCTGCCCCGCATCTTGAATTAAACGATACAAAGGCAGCTGGCATGATAGATTTTGAGTCCTTGAGAATGCTTTCACGTTCCATTGTCAACTAGAAAAAGAAACATAACTAACAAAGGATAAGTAAATTGGAGAAAAGGAACCTGTATTAAAGCTCAACTTAAGATGTTCCTCTCCTTTCCAAAGACATATGTTGGGGGAGGAAGAAAAAGGACGACTTTATCCAACCAATGTAATAAAGATGTCAATTTTAACGTCTCAACAAAACAAATATAATAAAGATGCTGACTAGAATTTTCATTTGGTCAAGGACAACAAATAAGCTAATCAAACTAGCTACTAAACTCACTCTTCTATCAAACTCCTTAAGCTGCTGTTTGTAGTAGTCAATGGAATCAACTCTCTCGCCCCAAAGACCAAGGAAGCCTTTCTGCAGAAAAGAGGAGATATGACATGCTGTTAAAACATTAATGAAGTATAAAAAGGATGAAAACCACAGCATGAGAATTTTTTCTCTTTTTAAAAAAAGGGTAGCAGTGCCATGAGAAGTTCAAGCTAAAAAATGTCGCTTTTCCTGAGTTCTATCAGCTAAAAAGTACCTTTGTTATTGGCCTCTTTTCTGGGTTTCTTTCAAACTTAAGCTGGTTGTAGTCCAGCCAATTTTGAAGCCTAGCCCTTTTTCTGACAAGTTTGGCGAACTTGTTGGCATTGTAGACAGCCTAATAAAGATAAGACCAAAGCAATCACATGAAGTAAGCAATTCCAGCTCAAGAAGAGTTAGCAATACTAGGTAAACACCTTCTCACTAAAAAAAAATGACCAAAAATTATCCACTGTAGAGTGACATGTTACCTGGTGACAAAGATAGTCGTCTGGATGGTTCTTCTTAAAGAAATTTTCAACACTATCTGTTATTGCGCGTTTTGATTCATAAGGAACATTCCTAACCAGAACCTGAAAGGCAAGATATAAAGGTTCATTGTAAAATGGAGAGCAAATTTTCTATCCATGATTGGTAAATTCTTCAGCTCATGGATAAAGAACATCAAACTTAAGAACAAGGAAACCAATCCCAAGTTAACCCACCGTGAACTGTTCGGCATGCCTGTCTTGTGAAGCCAAAAATTTTAATCTCATCGCAGCTACTCTACCATATTCCTTGTACAGCATAAAACAGGTCCAAAATGTGAATAAGTACTCCATTGCTATGTGGACAAAGAACCTGATTCATGTGAACAACCAATGCAGCTCCTTTTTAGCATAAGATCCAACAGGTATACACACAGAACAAGAAAGTTCAAACAAAAAGAGGACAAGACAAATTACAGTACTATTTGTAAGTTACCCTGTACATTTCTTTGTTCCTCTTGACAATATGTCAACTACTCAACATTTTCCTTCATTTTTTACCCTTTAGCAGAACATAAAAATGCATGCTGATACAAAACAAGTCAATATGTGTTATATCATTGTTTCTCCAGGTCTGAGAGTAACCATATCGACCCTCCCTTACGGAAATAGGGCAGCCCAGTGCACTAAGCTCTCGCTGCGCGGAGGGTCCAGGGAAGGGTCGGACCACAAGGATCTAAGTATGCAGTCTTACCCTGCATTTCTGCAAGAGGCTATTTCCACAACCCGAACCCGTGACCTCCTGGTCACATGACAGTAACTTTACCAATTCCTTCCGAAATATCTCCAGTAATATTTTCTCGTGTCTGCAGGCAGTTTCTTGCTGAAATAAGTCCTGCCACTACAAGCACATTGACTTCAAAGGACTCTTCTATCACTCAACCTCCAACTTTCTCAAATTCCTTGACCGAGTAGAAACATGGTCCAAAAAGAGAAATTAATGCAGATGAAAACTTCCAACCATGTTATATGCACGCAATCTGGGTTTTCTTTTTTGGCCAGTTAAATACATAATTCCAGCAAAAGGATGTTCCAAAGACTAGAAGCCCATGCATGAATTCTAAAAGAAAACAGTTTTAACACATAAGTCATACTGGACCACAATATGAAAACAGTAGGCTTGTTTTCTTGACCTTACAAACCAGGAATTAACTAATCAGGCAGTCGATAGTTGACTAAACCGAATAAGTATGCTAGTATATTAAATCAAATCTGTCAGCATGACCATCAACTTGAGCAGTTGGATGAAGTGAAAACGTTGAATTACAGATGAACTCAAAACCAGATGGTATGACAACAAACCTCATGACAGAAAACACTGGGAAGTGGGAACCACATATGAAATGAAATTCGCATAATGCCCAAAATCACTAGCTTGGATCAACATTAGTTCAAGGTGCTTTCTACTAGCAAACAAGCCCGCCCACCCTTTAGAGGCTCGACTTTTCTAAAAGACAAATTGAAGCATCACCCTTCTAAATCTCTGAAAGAGCAATGCACACATAATTTACATTTGGCTCTTAAAGATGGAGCTTTGTGAAAACTATACCCTTTTTAAGGAACATCCAAAAATATATGCCCCTTTGTTTTTTAACATACTTTTGGTGCTCCTCAATAATCTCCCTGATAAGTAAAGCTTCCTCTGTATAATACTAAGCTTTTAGACAACAGATATCAGAGATCCAATAACAAAATATAAGGAGAGGAATCAGAGTAAGCAATGGTAGAAGCGCAAATTTAGCTTTCATCATTTCTCAGAAACATATATACACGCATGCTAAGCTGCTCAGACTCTCCAAAGTTGTTGCCGCACCCGTGTCGGATGCTCCAAAAATGCACTACTTTGGAAGGATCTGACACGCACCCGATGACATTTTTGAAGAGTCCAAGCAACATAGCAGGCATGTGATTATTGTAGATCATATGAGAGATAATGATTCAAGAGTAGACTTACTTCAAGGATTCGGGCTTAATATTGGATATAGAGAGCTTATCAATATCACTGACGACCAAATCTTTGCTGAGGAAAAACAATATCCCATCTGACACGTTAACTGGAATAAGAACCAGAAGTGCCACAAGTGCAGTTGGCACAAAAATCTTCAAGCTGTCAAAGACAAGAATGCAGGTATATAATTAGATTAATTTAAAGCAGCAGCTTTAATTGAATCTTAAGAGCTAACCGATATGAGAAGTCATGAAGAAAAAAAAATATTTATACAAGGTAATATGCATGAAAGTTTGGGAATTGGTAGACTGTTTATACTATTTTTTCAGTTCACTCTAAACTACACTATCTTATGCGGTCGAATATGATAGTAACTTGTTAGCTAAACTACAAAAAAAATGGATCAGACTCCAGATAAGGCAAAAAATTCCAAATCAAGCAAACAAATTAACTGCCACAGAAATTCTTGAGCTAGGAAACTGCAAAAGGTACACTTTAACATATAGAGATTTTCATTAAGTACTCCCTCTGTCGCAATTTATGTGAAGTAGTATGGATTATGAGGGTCAAAATACTTAATTTTGAGTATCAATTTGGGTATAGAGTCCTCAAACTTTCTAAAATAAAGTTCACACATTTGAAAATTACCCGAAAAGTACTACAAATTAGTAGGCCAAAATTGAATTGGGGAAAACTAAAGTAAAAATTCTGATTGAGGATTTCAGAGTCTATCTTCATATATGTAATTCTAAAGCAAAGGAAGGGAAACCAAATTAAGTAAATTCTGAAACTTTTCATCAGAAACACCATTGAAATTGATCAATTGAAAAGGTATAACCCCAAAGATTGGATTTTTACACCACCCCAGATAGAAAATTTCCAGAAAACATAACAGCAAGATTAAAAAGTTGACAACTTTCAACATCCCAAAACAACATAAATCAAGAAAAGAGAGTTTTTTTTTTCCATACCCAAGAGTGTATATCCTCAAGAAAACAGCAGAATCAAGTCCAGCATGTTCAATAATTTGAGCTTCACTCATCTGCATAGCTTGAGGCATCCAGTTAAGGAAAGTAAGATAAGTCTTGAAATTGAGATTAACAAACTTCCCCACAAAATTCCCAACATGCCTAGGAGCACTCCTCTTCCCATTAATGTACCACTTTGGGAAATAAACCCTGTCATTGATTGGCTGAAGTCTAAGAAGAGCAAAAGCCAACAAAAATGCAAAAGCACCAAGAATGTTGATAATTGCTGAAACCCCAATATCACTAAGAGTTGCCATAACCTTAAAACAATGAGAAAACAACAAGTAACAGAAGTCTAAAGCAGAAACAAAAGTTGGCTTTAAAAAGGAAAATTGGTATATAAACAGCAAGTAAATAAAGAAAAGAATTTTTTTTATTTTTGGATATAATGGGAGTTTTATCAATTGGCAATGGTGATGGCCTACTACTATATCATTTTTTCAATTTTCAATATGATGATTTGTATCTTTGTGGGTTCAAGAAAAAATGGTTCTTTTTTTTTTTTAGTATTGGGATTCTGGGCAACTCTAGAAAAATGAAAAAGAGACCCTCTGAGTTGTTTGCTGACTCAATTGACTTCTGGTTTTGTTCACACGATTACCGTATATCGTCTTTATTAAAAATAGATATCTTTAATATTTGTCGTTTCACATAATCAATACAAAAATAACATTATTCTTTTTATTTTGCTGTTGAAAGTTATTAGCTTGAAAATATAAATTTAATCAGATTAATTTAATTAATTTATGTTCATTTATTAAAAATTTAACTTCAAGAGTACACTATATAAGGATAGTAAACTTACATAGTTTCTTAAGCAACGTAAAATTTAATATGATGACATATGAATAGAATTGGAGGGAGTACTTGATCAATACGGATTCAATATTTGAACTTTACGACTTTTAACGAAATACTAATAAATTAAAATATATTTGAACTATTTTTTAATTTTTTAAATTATTGAATTTGATAGATCAAAATTGAGATGGTCGGTCAGTATGTGTTACCTTGTCTATTTTTTGTTATATGTGCTATTTTCGGATAAAAAGTAAAAAATAAATTAAAAATTATAACATAAATTAAACATATACTTCTATATTATGTTTTTAAAATTTTTGGTAAGTCATCAAAATTGGTAGTTTTCCATGTTACCAGTGTTTATTGACTTTGGAACATGAAAGATGGGTATTTTTCCTGTTATAATAATTATTACAAATCCCAGATTAATCGCCGAAATATTGGCTTCATTTAAGCACTCATCATAAAAGTTCTTTTAATTTTTCTTGTTTCCATTAAGTACCTTTTTATTTTTCTGATAAAGTTCTCTTTTATTTATTATTGTCCTTTTTTAAAGAACGTGCTCAGATTCCACAAGTCACTGTAAAGGAACAATAGAAAAATAAAAAAAACTTACTCGCACTGAATGTATACATCAAATTAATACAATGTTTATTATTGTGTGATTTAATAAAGTAAAATACATGATAATTAATTAAGATTTAATAAAATAAACTATAAATTTAAATACATAACACGCATGTATTGAATTGGTGTATACACGCTCTACATGTAAGTTTTAATGCCCAAAAGTAGTAGAAAGACTAAAGTTTTTCTTTGTACTAGTAGCTTTTCAAAGACAAAAGTAGTAATTTTACTATTAATAAATGTTACAAGAACATTCCATCATATGGTATACAATTTTAAAATTTGTGAAACACATTTGAGTTTTTTATTTTTTGAATTTAACAGAATGAGAAATTTGTGTTGTTTACAAGTCACTAAATTTCAAGAATTCCATTTGATACAACTTTACAAGAGAGAAAAAAAAAAGGATGTAAATAAGACAAGCATAGTGATAAAATGGATAGGATTGGAAATCAATTAGGTTGCATGTGGATCAAGAAAAGAGAATAAAATAAAATAGTAGTAAATTTGTGGACGATGATGTCCAGATCAGCTTTTTCGCACCTCGATTAACACTATGGGATCCATGTCACCTCCTACTAGCAATAGGTATCAGGTAACTTTGTTCATCAAGACTAAGACGGATAGAAAGAATCACCTAGTATTTTTTTATCTTCATTAAATTATGGACCTGAAATCTCAAAATTTTCAACCACTTTATTGACCCTTAATTCACCCCTTTTGGTGCATATTTTTTCCTTTTTTTGTTCTTCATACAAACAGCAAACACAACTTGGGATTACTGAAATGATACACAAACTTATTGTGTATTCATTTATTAATTAATATATATAAATAAATACATGTTTTAATGGAGTATTTGTTGAAAGTAAGAAATTGCTCTAGAAATTGCTCTGGTAAATTAATATATATAAACAAATACATATATTTTTTATAATCACTATCATTGTTCTCTATGATTAATGATTAATTCTTTTCATTCTTTATCTTTCTGTTTTTATTATTAGTTAAGTTAATTAATGATTAGTGGAGTAGTTTAGAGTTCTCTGTCATACATGTGACGTACCAAAATTCCTCAAGGGCAGCAAGACAAAACGTGATTACGTACCAAAAGTATACTTAATTATTCCAAAAAAAACAAAACTGATTGATAAATATACTATTTAGATATAATATGATCACAAAAATCTAAGAGAAGTTTTGATCATCTCATTATAGTTTAGCAATATCAACGGGACTCTTTAATTTTCACGCAATAAGTATGACTTTAATTTTCACTACTTTTTTTTGGTTCGTTATTGATCATGTGATAGGATAAAAAGAAATTAAAAAAATTAGTTAATGATACTTTAGGATTCTTTTAATAAATATATTTTAATATTTAATTAATTATCTCTTATCTGCCCTTTAAATGAGTGATTTTTTCTAATTGCAATAAATTTACCTATTCTTCATGAAGTAGTACTCTTATAATTTTTAGCTATTAGTCTTGTGACTTTAAATACCAAAAAGGTGTCTTGTTATATACTACGCAAGCACCTTATTATAGCCATTTTCATATTACAAAATTGTATAGACTTATTCGATAATAAATATAAATTTGCCATATCCGAAGGATACAAGCTCATGAATTCATGCAATTTTGTTTCTACCTGTTTAATTAACACGTAGAAAACTATTTTGTTTTATTTTTTGGAAAATTAAAATAAAAAGAATTGTAGAAACTGATACTTAATCCACCTATAAGCCATGCCAAAAGAAATATGAATAAAATTAGAAAAAATATCAGTAGCTCAATTAATTAATTGTCTAAATTTTTACTTTGTTAATAACAGTTCGATATTCACATTATAATCTTCTCCTGCATTTTCCTTCCTATTTTTTTTTCATCACAACTAATTAATTAGAAAGTAACTTTCAGTGGTGTATTTTTTAGGGAATCTGGTCTGTTGAACCCTCAACAACTAAATAACAACTTTTCATCACGAGTTTAGTTAAAAGTTATATGCTAGTGGTCCATTTTCTATTATATTCAATATAATATATGATTCCTATCATTGTCAAATTCCACAAACAAAAGAAAATCATGTGCATTCTTGGGGTATATGATTTTGATAGAGTTATATGTCTTAATTTGCCCACATCAATCAATTACTTATTCCATTTTAATTTATTTTTTCTTAATTTAACTAAGCATGGTTAGAAAAAAAATGAATCTTATCATTTTAAACTATATGTATATACCTTTCATTTTGTGATCATAAGTATATCATGTGTGATGTTAAAATTACAGAATTGATATCAAATTAGGAAAGAGACATTTTTTATAAAATAAAAAAGAGAGTGAGACGAACAAATTGCAATAAAGTGAGTAGTTTGTTCACAAAAAATTGGTATATCCGTGTAATTTTCAATCAATTAGTTTATCTGTTACCTTCATCATTACCGAGTGTGATTTTCTCTTTGTAACTATGTGTTAGCTAAAAAATAAATCATAATCTTATATTATAACCTCTTGATGATGAGTGAAAAGTATTGATCATCAACGAAAAAACTTACTCACGCGAACACGAGGGTTTGTATCAAATAAATTGATGCAAAATGTATG
This sequence comes from Solanum tuberosum, assembly GCF_000226075.1. Taxonomy (NCBI): domain Eukaryota; kingdom Viridiplantae; phylum Streptophyta; class Magnoliopsida; order Solanales; family Solanaceae; genus Solanum; species Solanum tuberosum. The sequence continues at coordinate 1,026,798 of NW_006239074.1, read as the reverse complement.
TTTAATATAAATATTTATCACGAAAAGTCTAAAACTATGATTAAGTGATATACATAAATTTTATTTTTTATTTTAAAATTGAATGTGAATAAATATTTTATTTAAACCACATAGAATGGGAATGAAAATGACAATATATATATATAGTAGTTAATTTAACAGCTCATTGTAGCCCTCTCGTGACCTTATAATAAGTGATAATATTATCTCTTTAATATTTCATAGCGTGATTCAATTATGACATTTGTCTTTCTTTTCTTCTCTTCTCTAATAATATATATAAAAATTATACTTTTTTGCTTTGGTGGGGATAGTTGGTCTTTCTCATAAAAGCATAAAGCCAAAAATATATTCTCCTTTTTCAATTATTTGTTTTATTTTTTATTTTAATTTGTTTTAAAAAGCATAAGTTTTTTATTTTTAGTTTTTTATAATCAATTTCATATGTAGCATACTTCAGATCACAAGATTCAAAGACATTTTGATACCTTACACATATCGGCTGGTCGATTTGATGAATACAAACCCCCGTGATTACAAAGTTTGTCTGTTAAGTCTGTTGTTTCTAATATTTCTAGATATAGGCTTAATGCCTCTTTTATTTTTAGCCACTCAGATTTAGTCTGTAATTATCTATATAAGTACCAATAATTTAACCTTAATTGGTTGGCAAAAGAGTGTTTTTTCATATATTATAAAAACTCAATACAAAAACTCAAACAAATGGTTAAAAATATACCAGATTTAGCCCTCCCACTAGAAAGCGACTATCCAATAGTAGAAACCGACGGAAGTCTAGAAGGATGGGGAGCAGTACTAAAAACAAAGAACAATAAATATGGAGACAAGAAAGACGAAAAAATGTGTGCCTATCACAGTGGAAAGTACAAAGAAAAAGGAAATATGAGTAGTATAGATGCAGAAATTTTAGCTGTCATTTATGGACTAAACAGTTTTAAATTATATATTATTAATACGTTTAAATAAATGTTAATAAATTCAAAAGAAATTGGAAAATATGGTATCAGAGCTAGAAGGTTTTGGGTACTAATTGTGTTAAAAAAAATAATCACAAATTAGTTATTTAATATAGTATTTTATAATGTATGAAAAAATATCCTTTTGCCAATCAATTAAGATTAAATTATTGGTACTTATATAGAGAATTACAGACTAAATCTGAGTGGCTAAAAATAAAAAAGGCATTAAGCCTATATCTCGAAATATTAGAAACAACCGACTTAACAGACAAACTTTGTAATCACGGGGGTTTGTATTCATCAAATCGACCAGCCTTAGTCAACCCAGAGCTATTAAGTGCATTAAAGTGAGAACTACATAGTATAGACAGTAATATCCAACAAGCAAATAGACGCATAGTAGTCCAAAGGAATTATATTAGTAAATTAATTTTACCTTTAGGATAAGCATCCACAACTTACTCTAAATATAAATAATAATATATATGTCATCTAGAATATATAAGAAAAAATTTAGGCCATACGAAAGGGCAGATTGTAATTGACCAAGAAGATCATTGGTATTTATTGAGAATAACACAAAATTATATAGATATATACGATTTCTTGATAGAACAAAAACAGTCATATTTAGAACAAGTTACATTGTACTCGAATTTATTGACACCTTCACAAATATTGTCTATACAGCAGGAAATAAGGCAGATAGATTTACAAATACCTACTATAGGAGCTAGAATTGATCATTACAATAAAGAAATAAGAATAGAAACACAAGACTGGAAAAGTAGAACCTTATATTTAGCATAATAAGAAGTGTTAAGAAGTTAGAATATTTAGATTTAGAAGTAGTTTTAGAAAAAAAAAAATTGAATGCTAAAATTTGGGTCTTTACTTAAGTGTAATTTTGCAGAAGGAGATCATATCTTACACAGTGATAATCAACATCTAAATACTATTATAGATTTAATAATAAATTTAGCAGAACATAGTCAGTCTAATGACGATAAATTTCTAAAGCTAATAGAGACCATAGAAACCCTGCAACAAAAACAAAACAAATCATTAGAAAAATAGAACAAAATTTTGATTTTCTAAAAAGCCAACAACTAGATATAATTTCTAAAGTACAGACCATAGTAGTAAATAAAATAATTGATAACAGTCAATTAGAACCATTAACTAGTCAACTAGAAAACCTTTGTAGAGAGACAAAAGAAATTAAGAAAGAATTAGGTAAACTTAAAGACTTAACCCTTTCATGAACAGTCCTTTCTACAAGGAAGTTCTTAGAAAAACAGCACAATTTCAAGCTAACCCTGAAGGTCTATCAGATTATATTCCACCAGGTAAAACAGACTCTATAAGCGTAAAACAAAACAATTTAATAATTTTTGCTTTATTAGAATTAAATAAAAACCTAGAAGACCAAATAATAAAAAGAAATAAAAAAATTGGATAGTTTGTTAGAAAATAAAATCCCTACTAAAAAAGGTAAGCAAGAAAACGATATACAAGACTTAATAGATCAACTCAAAAGAGTTGAAATAACCCCTCAACAGGATAGACTTAAAAGAAAAGATAAAACAAGGACCTTTTTTCAAACAGGAATAGAAACTCCCAAGAAAGACAAAGGACCAGTTTCTCTCAAGATAGACTAGGGAATAATATGTTAGCCCGAATAATGAATAACTCATCTAGACCTAGTAGTAGTCATCAGTTGGATGAAATAATAGACGTAGATAGAGACATAGAAATTTTTAAACAAAATAAATTAAAATTATTAAATCCACAAGTTCTCTATAATACAGGTTATTTCTCCTCAACAACACATCTATACAGACACTATAGAGAAGAACAGTTAAGTGTATCAGAAAACGATAGCGAGAGTATAAATTTAATTAGTAAAGAATCTATGCAAGAAATACAAAAAAGACGAGTGAATCTCATGCACATGGGATTGGTAGTAATTGGGCTTAAAGGTTTAACTATAAAAAATTTGGGTACTAAAGTATTAATTACTTTATATGATAGCAGTTGGTCAGAGTCCAAAAGATCAATAATAGGTTTAACAGAAGTAGACATGAGTAATAATGGAGGAATATTTTATTGTAGTCAAGATTTCATGATAAATTCAAAAGAATTTGGAAAATACATAAAAAATAGGTATACAAACCAAAGGTTACGAAGAAATGAACCGTGGAAACAATCTTTTAGTTTGTGTTGGCTTTATAGGAAAATTAGCCACCAATAGCAGTTCAAGGTTTAAAATAAAGATAGACAATGCCGTAGGTATAATGGGAAATAAAGGAATCAAATTAATGAACCCCTTAAAAATAAATTCAGAAGAATATGCAGATAGAGAATGGAATTTAGAAAAATTCTGTAAAAAGGAAGTTTTGAGACCAAACGACCACCTAACATACACTAACACTAAAGGAGAGACATCAATCAGATTCACGGATTATAAATATACAGATCAAAAAGAGATAGACGAAGATCTAGAAGATAATGAATCAACCATGAATATGGAAGGTATGAATATTCAAAATATAAATGAAGAAGACTACGAAGTAGACTTATCAATAGCAAAGGCCAAAAAATTACATAAAAAAAATAAAACAACTTTGTTTAAATGTAAAGGTTGTAAATTAGAAAAATAGATATCTCTACAGTAGAAAAACACTTTAAAGAATGCAAATCTAGAATAGATAATTATAAGTATAGACAAAAAGAGGACACCCAAGAAGAAAGCGATGACGAGACAACACGCAGTCTAAAAGAATTCATGGAAACCGCTTCTTCTAGTTCAAGCCCCTTCCAAAAAAT
>NW_006239074.1:1019362-1022534 GCF_000226075.1 Solanum tuberosum | reverse complement strand
ATTGGTAGTTTTACAAAAGAATGCATTAATAAAACTAGAACAACTTAGTATTACAAATTGGAGCCATATAAAAAAATAAATTAAAAGACAATTTTTATTATTGTGCTATAAGCGGCAATGCGTTTGACCAAAGCTTGGGAAAAAAGCTTTTTAACAAACTCTCTGGAGCCTTAGGAAGAGAAATAGAAGAAAGATGGAGCAAAAGAGAAGGAGTTATGCAAAATCCGAATGCTAATTGATCTATCGAACATAAAATACAACATGTTATGGAAATATTACAAGAAAAATGTACAAATATACAAATACAAAAACAATTAAAACAAAATGAGACAGGTTTTTGTAAAAATATATATACAACGCAAAGCTATGATCAAGGCACACCGAAAAGTAAAATACAAAAAGACATATCAAAATAACCAAGATTACAAACCAAGACAAAAATATTATCTAAGGAAATCTATGGCAAGAAAACTGTATCTAAATAAAGATAAACATGTGAGAAAGCATAATAACAATAGGATCTATAAGAATAGACTATCCTGTTTTACATGCGAAAGTGAAGAACATCTAGCTAATACTTGTCCAGGTAGAAATAATAGTAGAACAAGAAATGCCCAACTTATAGAAGATTTCAAGAGACCCCGATAAATGTAAATGAATACATGTCAGATAATGAAAGTATTTACTCAGTAATAAGTATAGATGCTTTAGAAGGAAGACGACAAGATTCGTCTGATTCAGAGGAAGAAGCTTTAATAAACGAAATAGGATTAGAAAAATTAGACTTAAATATCAAGGATTTTACATTCGTCAATATATTATGCGATCACCAATTTTCCAAAGAAAAAGGTTTAGATAGTCAAAAATGCTTTAATTGCACAGGATACCCCAGTAAAGACAGAAGAGCTAAATGTATAAATTGCTATATAGAAGGATGCCTTATGTGCATCGATAAAATATTTAGCATCAAAGTTGTAGACCAGACAATAAGTACAAAAGAAAAAACATTAATATCTTTAGAAAAAAGGATTGATAGTTTAGAAGACAGAATAAGTAAATTAGAAAAAGGAAAAGAAAAAGTAAAAGGAACGAATCAAAAGGCAACGTCAGAAGAAGAAATCGAGCTCTTAAATGAAAAAGAGAACTACAAATCAATTTGAAGGATTAATTTGTAACGAAGACAAAAAAATTAATACTATCAAAATATTAACAAGAATAAGAATTCAAAACTATGAAATAGAAACTTTAGCTCTAGTAGACTCTGGATGTACAAAAAGTATAATAAATAGAAGTATCTTGCCTTCAGAAATAATAAAAGAATTTTCTGAAGCCACAAAGCGCCATGCAAATGGATGGATCTTCAAATTTATATAAACATTATGTTAGTAATGCTCAAATAAGTTTTTTAAATACATGTGCTGATTTCTATAAACCCACATATAAATTAAAAAAGATTGGGTTAGAGATTTAAATATTAGAATAGACTTTGTTTTAGGCTTAGACTTCTTATTACATAACAACGGAAGTTGTCTCCTTACTAGAGACGGAGTAATATTTTCTAAAAATATGACTCAAACCTCCATAACAACAGAACCAGTTCAAACAAAATCAAGGTATCTTAAAAATACTGATACAAATACATTAAAATGTAATAAAGGAGAAGAGTGCAATTGCACTAAAATACATATGATCAAAGAAGAAATTGAATTATTAGAACTAAGTTTATATGATATACAAATAGAAAAAAGTTATGATATAATAGAAATAAATACAGAACTTTATAATTTCAGAAAAGGATTACAACATATAGGAGTCATAAAAAATCATAAAGATCTAGAGGAAGTAATCTCCATTTTGGATAAATTAGAAATAATTGGAGAAAGACCCTTGAAGCACTGGGAAGCCAATCATAAAACTTGCAAACTTGATATTATTAACCCAGAGTATACTGTTAAAACTGCTTCAATAGAATCCACAAATGAAGACCTGAGAGAATTTGAAGATAAAATAAAAGAATTATTAAACTTAGGGGTAATAAGAAGGTCGACTTCAAAACATAGGTCAGCCGCATTTATGGTAAGGAATCATAATGAAATACTAAGAGGAAAAGCTCGAATGGTAATAAACTACAAAAGACTTAATGACAATACTAGAATTGATGGATATAAATTACCAGACAAAACAGAATTAATAAATCGAATACAAGGAAGAAAGATTGTTAGTAAGTTTGATTATAAATCCGGATATTGGCAAGTCAAAATGCATGAGGATAGCATAGAATGGACAGCTTTTACTTGCCCAGAAGGACATTTCGAATGGTTGATAATGTCATTCGGTTTAAAAACAGCTCCTCCGATCTTTCAAAGAAAGATGGATAATATATTTAGAGACTATAAAAGCTTTATTTTAGTTTATGTAGATGATATCTTAGTATTTAGTAACAATACCAATGAACATCTAGGACATTTACAAACGGTGTTTAAACTGTTCGTAGACAAAGGAATTATAATTAGCAAAAAGAAAATGGAATTATGTAAAACGCTTATAAAATTCTTAGGGGTAGAAATTGGAAATGGAAAGATAAAATTACAACACCATATAGCAGAAAAGGTCCTCGACATGCCTGATAAATTAGACAACACTAAAGACTTACAAAAATTTCTAGGAATATTAAATTATGCGCGAAGCTTCATAAAAGATCTAGGAAAAGTAGCAGGACCCTTATACTCTAAAACAGGAATTCATGGGCAAAAGACATTCAATATGAAAGACATAAAACTAGTACAAAAGCTCAAACAAATGGTTAAAGATATACAAGATTTAGCTCTCCCACTAGAAAGCGACTACCCAATAGTAGAAACCAACGGAAGTCTAGAAGGTTGGGAGCAGTACTAAAAACAAAGAACAATAAATATGGAGACAAGAAAGACGAAAAAATTTGTGCCTATCACAGTGGAAAGTACAAATGTAACATCCGACAATTTGAAATAGCTAAGAAGAGGCTTAGAATTTGAAATTTTTCATTTTTTTGGAAAGGATTTGAAAATCTGGAAATTTGGCTAAGTATGGAAATCAGTGATTTTTTTGGCCAACTTTGAGCAGTCATAACTTCTAGCTCTGGATGAGTTAGGAGTTGTTCCAGTTATGGTTGTGAATCTTGTGGAATGATCTT
>NW_006239074.1:1017560-1019262 GCF_000226075.1 Solanum tuberosum | reverse complement strand
ACAGACTGGCATGCCTAGGAGTCAGATTTACAGATTCTGTAGAAGGAGGAATAACAATGACGAGCAAGGTCGAGTCATCATTAATGTCAGAAGTGAAAGAGAAGCAAGATCAAGATCCCATTTTGCTTGAGTTGAAGGCAAATGTTCAGAAGCAAAGAGTAGTAGCTTTTGAACAAGGGGGAGATGGTGCATTGAGATATCAAGGTAGATTATGTGTACCTATGGTAGATAGACTCCAAGAGAAGATTATGGAGGAAGCTCACAGCTCCAGATATTCTATTCATCCGGGTTCCACCAAGATGTATCGTGATTTACGTGAAATTTATTGGTGGAATGGCATGAAGAAGGGCATTGCTGAGTTTGTGCTAAGTGTCCAAATTGCCAATAAGTGAAAGTTGAACACCAAAGGCCCGGTGGTTTGGCTCAGAGGATAGAACTTCCAGAGTGGAAGTGGGAGATGATCAATATGGATTTCATCACAGGGTTGCCATGGTCTCGCAAACAGCATGATTCTATTTGGGTGATTGTCGACAGAATGACAAAGTCAGCCCATTTTCTGCCAGTAAAGACTACCAATACAGCAGAAGATTATGCCAAGTTGTATGTTCAAGAGATAGTGAGACTTCATGGAGTCCCAATCTCCATTATTTCAGATAGAGGTGCACAGTTTACTGCACAGTTCTGGAAATCTTTTCAGAAGGGCTTAGGTTCAAAGGTGAACTCAAGTACCGCCTTTCATCCTCAAACTGATGGGCAAGCAGAGCGCACTATTCAGACCTTAGAGGATATGTTGAGGGCTTGTGTAATCGATTTCAAAGGGAGTTGGGATGACCACCTACCTCTCATTGAGTTTGCCTATAACAACAGTTATCATTCTAGCATCCAGATGGCTCCATACGAAGCTCTATATGGGAGAAGATGTAGATCTCCTATTGGATGGTTTGAAGTCGGTGAAGCAGGGTTGATAGGACCAGACTTAGTTCACCAAGCTAGTTCACCAAGCTATGGAGAAGGTGAAAGTGATTCAAGAGAGGTTGAAAACGGCACAGAGTCGTCAGAAATCCTACACTGATGTTAGGAGAAGGGCGTTAGAGTTTGAAGTAGATGATTGGGTATATTTGAAGGTTTCACCCATGAAGGGGGTTATGAGGTTTGGTAAGAAGGGGAAACTTAGTCCCCGATATATTGGACCTTATCGCATAGTCAAGAAAGTTGGCAATGTAGCTTATGAGCTGGAGCTACCACAGGAGCTAGCAGCGGTCCATCCGGTATTTCACATCTCCATGTTGAAGAAGTGCATAGGCGATCCTTCATTGATCCTACCGACTGAAAGTATCAAGATCAAGGATAACTTATCTTATGAGGAGATTCCTGTTCAAATTTTAGATCGACAAGTTCGAAGGTTGAGGACAAAGGATGTAGCCTCAGTCAAGGTCCTTTGGAGGAATCAATTTGTTGAGGAAGCTACTTGGGAAGCCGAAGAAGACATGAAGAAGAGATATCCATATCTCTTTAAACCCGCAGATCAAGGTATTAATTTCCTTCTTAGTGCTCCTTAAATTATAGTTGGCATGTTGGTATTGTTGCATGATTGCTTATTGGGTGTTTGAATTGATTTTACACCCTTAGCTTTGTAAAAGTAACCTCATTCGAGGACGAATGTTCCCAAGGCGGAGATATTGTAACATCCGACAATTTAAAA
>NW_006239074.1:984631-1015764 GCF_000226075.1 Solanum tuberosum | reverse complement strand
TTTCTAGGAATACTAAATTATGCACGAAGTTTTATTAAAGACCTAGGAAAAATAGCAGGACCCTTATATTCTAAGACTGGAATTCATGGGCAAAAAACTTTCAATAATGAAGACATAAAATTAGTACAAAAGCTCAAACAAATGGTTAAAAATATACCAGATTTAGCCCTCCCACTAGAAAGCGACTACCCTATAGTAGAAACCGACGGAAGTCTAGAAGGATGGGGAGCAGTACTAAAAACAAAGAACAATAAATATGGAGACAAGAAAGACGAAAAAATTTGTGCCTATCACAGTGGAAAGTACAAAGAAAAAGGAAATATGAGTAGTATAGATGCAGAAATTTTAGTTGTCATTTATGGACTAAACAGTTTTAAATTATATATTATTAATAAAAAAGAAATTTTGGTAAGAACTGACTGCGAGGCTATTGTAAAATTCCACCAGAAAATAGAAGGAAAAAATAGTAGTAAAAGAAGATGGCTAAATTTTTTAGATGCTACATCAATATACAATATATCTCTAGAACATATAAAGGGAAAAGACAATTCCTTAGAAGATCAGCTAAGCAAACTTATGAACATTAATTGTTTATTTACAGAATGAGTACAGGCAAAGACAAGGCGTCCAGCTCAACTAACAGTGGACAAAAAGACAAAGACTTGTATCTGCAGACTTTATTAAGGAATACTTTATTTCAACCACAGACAAGAATAGAGGATACAAGACTAAATACTGCAAGCACCGAGAGACTATACTTTGGGAAACAAAATTTAATTTTTTATCCCCCATCTAATCTAAGTTTCAGGGTAAAACCAGAAACAAAGATAGATAAACCTCAAAGATGCCTAATAGACAACTTGTGGTTAGCATACAACAAAGTTCCTAGAGACAATAGTAACTTCATCTCAGTGGTGAATTCTTTAAGCCATTACTTTACAGACAAAAATGAAGACAAAAAATTCAGATTCTACGTAGTAGTTCAAGGGAGAGTACCAGGAGTTTTTCAGACATGGATAGAAGTAATAGACTCAATCAAAGACATTCTACCCCCACTTTTTAAAGGATTCAACGATTTCAATGAAGCACTAGACTACGCTAGAGGAACTCTTGGGCCAAATTATTTCATAAGCCCAGCTTTAAGACAAACTACAAGACCTTTTCTGCAATACAATATCCAAAAAGACACTGATAAGATAATTTTTTGCGATCATTGTTCTTCAATGACTGAGTGATTTAAAAGACTAAACCAGACAATTGAGAAACTAGAGACTGAGAAAGGAAAGATAACTCAACATATCCACTCATTACAAGAAAGAATACAATTTTTACTTAAGCCTACCAATCAAACCATACCATTGCAAATACCATACTATCCCAAAGAACAACCAAAGAGTTCTCCAACTCATTTCAAAATGGATAAGACGAGTGTACATTCCCCAACGAATATAGAAAGAGCGATTGTACCAGCTAAAGGTACAGCTAGTCCCGGTCAAACGGTAACGGGTAAAGACTCATCAAATCCGTTGACGGCTGACACTTTGCCAAAAAGTGTATGAATTTTGCCAGCAAATTTCAATACAGTGGCAGAGACAAGTAAAAAAGCTAGGGGTTTTTTACAAAAAAGAAAACAAAATAAAAAAATAGAAAAAATAATACAAAATTCCCTTTGCAAATTACTTAAAGAAAAAACTAAGGAGACTATACAAGAAAAAACCATACGAGAAAGTCCCAATCCAGAACCAGCAGATTCTGAGCCTAAAGACACGGGAAGCAGAAGTGATGAGAACGATCCATCAACAGACCATTTTACTTAACACTATGACCCAAATGACGATGATGATTCAGGAATGAGTTTTGATTCCGAAGCACTACACAACATGGATACCTAGAAAATACAAATACATAAGAAATGATGTCAACAGAAAAAGACGGAAAAAAAAAAAGAATATGTAAGCAATGACATCACAAGTCACTACTACTACTCCACTAAGACTCCACTATCAGACAAAGAAAAGACAACTCCACTACTCCACTAACAAAAGAAGACAAAGAAGGACCATTAAAATTTGAAAAAGCTTCACAAGCCATGTGACGATGGGGCCCAAAGAGCACCCGGCAGGTGAGAAAGTTTATTCGAATTTTGAAATCCGAATTTAAGATCCGGATCCTCAGCTATAAATAGAGGGCCATTTGCCACAAGAAAGATAGAGCGAAGAGAGAGCAGAGCATACAACAAAGTCTTGATCGTAAGTAATAGTTTACATATTCCCCTTTGTTTACATATTCCCCTTCCCTTCAAAAATAAAATGAGTGTGAGTGTTTGTTGTGTTTGTACAAAGAGTGTGCGTGTTTATTTTCCTGCAAGTTCTTTCGGGATCTCTTGAAAGGGAAATCTCATTCCGACCATTATCATGTAAGTAGTTATTTGTTTTCTAGATCCTAGTAATCTTCTCCCTATATAAATGTATGTACTGTTATTATGTATAATATGATGTTCATATTATTATGATGTTAATATGTTCATATACTCTTTAAATTATTCTTAGTAAATTGTTAGTTCTTTACCTTTTTAGTAACCCCAATGGATTAACCTGTAAATACCTAGGGAGGTTGAAAGTCCGCCATGGTCAGAAAACCAAAAGGACAGTGTATCCCAGGGTGTGGTTAAAGAAGCAGGTGCTAAGAATATGGATTAAAGAAAAGAGATGAAAGGAGTAAGGTAAAGAGAGATGAACATTTTTTTAAAAAAAAGTAATTTTGGGAGAAATTACATGGATTTAGCAACAAAATGCTACTAAAATAGATAACGGAACAGGAAGAGGGAGTACTGAGTAGGATTTTACAACTCTAGTTTTACAACCGCAGCATACATCAAAACTCTAGTTTTACATTTATTTAAACGTATTATAGTGGTATCTCTCTTTACCTTACTCCTTTCATCTCTTTTCTTTAACCCATATTCTTAGCACCTGCTTCTTTAACCACACCATAGTAAACCTTTTTTGCTATTTGGGGTTGTAATTTTATCTTTCCATTTCCAATTTCTACTCCTAAGAATTTTATAAGCGTTTTACATAATTCCATTTTCTTTTTGCTAATTATAATTCCATTGTCTACGAACAGTTTAAACACCGTTTGTAAATGTCCTAGATGTTCATTGGTATTATTACTAAATACTAAGATATCATCTAAATAAACTAAAATAAAGCTTTTATAGTGTCTAAATATATTATCCATCTTTCTTTGAAAGATCGGAGGAGTTGTTTATATATATATATATATATTAAAACTCCATACCAAAGTAAATTAAATAAAAATACTTTGTAATAAGTCAACTATCATCAAGTTTTAAAGAGGACCACTTTCACACCCCCACTAGGTAGGATGACTTTTTTGTTTGGTCTACAATAAGAGGGAATGTACTGATTGAGCAAATGTTGTATTTTATTGGAAATAAATCCATTTTAAATGTTAAAAATTGATAGAAATATTCTCCTTAAGAAAAATCTTTTGATAACTAAACATAAAGAAAAAACTTATTTTCTGAAAACAATTTTTGGAAAATATTTTTCATATACCACTGGCTAATTTATTGTACAAGAAACTAATTAATACAGTGATTTTGTTAAAGATAATGAATTATTAATGGAAGTATTGATAAGTAAATTTTTGCACTGTTTTTTCTTCTATAGCTTAAGGGGTTGTTTGGAAATCCATCAAGGAATTGATTTTGTGTTGTAATTGAGTAGTATAATTTTACTGTTGACAATATCATAGAGTTAAAAGTTGAAACTTCATTACAATATTCTGAAGTTCGAACAAGTCTTATTATAAAAATTGAAAATGAAGATGGTTTACTTGTAAGGGAATTTCATACTTTAACATAAACATAGTGTGATGAAGTTTCACTCGTAAAAGTTTCAAACTCGAGTTTACTATATCGAAATTTTTATGTGTTTTAAACCATGGTCGATTTGTCCAATATTTATAGGCTTTTTGAGATGTAAAAGAATGTAACTTAATAGTATTTGTTGTGTAATTCCTAAACATCTAAACTTATGAAATAAATTAATATGCAAGATAAACACTGTGTCGTCATATATTATGAATACAAGACAATTGAAGAGAAAACTATATTCACTAAATAGTCTGATCATTATTAAAATTAGTATTATTATAATCTCGTCACTATTAATTAATCTTGGAGCGTGTTCACTCGACCAAATGACCCCTTATTGTTAATTTGATACTATCGGGCCAATTTTAAATATATACAATAAAGTAATTAGTTTACAAAATCATGTTTTTATTACATAAAAAATAGTCAAAAATCATAGAAAGCATACACTGACTATACAATATAGTCTGTCAAAAGTCATAAAAAAAATATACATTGAATATACAATATACATGAGTTAAGCATTAACTATACATTATAATATATAGATTCAAAAGGCTGAATATATTTTAACTATACATAAAATATACACTAACAAATTCAATCTTGATCAACTCAAAATCACCTCTGAAGTCTACAAATTTAGATATGAAATTCTCTCGATGTTTTGAGTCTTTTGATATATAATTTGCTCGAAACGATTCACTTTTTGGTACGTCAATTTTTTATTAAAAAAAACTGAAGAAGACGAACATATTGGGCCTGTTTTAGTAATTTTAAAAAGGACAAATTACTTAACTACACTCCTTTACTTATCTTAATATCCATTTATCCCTACTTATTTCAAAATTTTCAAAAATCCCTTATTTACCTATGTATCCCGTGCACAACGCTATGTATCCCGCTATGTGGAATGTATCAAACGCTATGTATCACGTGCACAACGCTATGTATCCCGCATGTATCCCGTGCACAACGTTATGTATCCCGCTATGTGGAATGTATCAAATCTAATGTATCCCGTGCACAACGCTATGTATCCCGCAAACATCATTTTTAAGGGATTTTTGGTAAATAGAAAACTAGAAGGGATATGATGTTATTTAGTACTTATAATATGTGGTTCCTATAATTTATACTTTTAAAAATTGGGCCAATTTTTCTGTAAAATAAAGATTAAATTTTAGTGCTCTGTAGCTACAGTTTTACTATTTGCGTTCCATAGCAAACATAGTTTGCTTTGGATCATCAGATTTGTATAAAAATCGTTGCACCTTTGATTTGTATAAAATCGCAGGCATCTGATTTGTATAAATCGCAGCGATTTGTATAAATCTGTGTCTATGAAAATTGTGTTTGTGTATGTATATGTTCTTTGTATTTGTATATCGGCATAAAATTTGAATTTGTATACAATTGAATCAAGTTAAAACAGTTGTATTTGTATATCAAATCTCTCTCTCGATTTATACAAACACAAATTATACATTGTATTTTTGTATAAAGTGAGAAAGGCAAAAGAGAACTGGGAAGAGGAAGATTTGTATTGTATAGCTATAAGTGTATAAGACGAAGAGATATGTATTTGTATATACCGTTTTCTCTCGCTTTATGCAAACACAAATACAAATTATACATTTGTGTTTGTATAAAGTGATAGAGGCGAGGGAGAGTGGAGAGCGAGATCAGGGAGAGTGGCGAGCGAGAAATCTGGGGAGAGAGGCGAATGACAAAGTGTTTGCTACGAATTAGAATTAAATGAAATTTTGGTTATAACATTTAATTTAAATTAATAGTTTGTTATTTTATACAATTTTCCCTAAAATAAAAGGTCGAGAGGCCCACTTTGCATAATTTTCCCATTTTCTAATACTTTGGGCTCAGTTGGGTCAATTTAATCCAATTTCCATATGGAAATCAATCCAACCCACATACTTCTTCTAAAAAGCCCATTTGCACTTTTTCCCTATTTTGTGTTTGGTCATTAATTTATGCCTCTCATAATAAATAATTTTTTCGTAAGACATAAATTGAATTTAAGTATCATAATATTTCATAAGTTATGTATAGGCATGACTTCAATTTTTAAATAATTTATGCTTCACTAAGCATAAATTTGATTGTTAAAAGTAAAAATTTAAAACCAACCTATTTGAATAGATAAAATGTGCAAGTTTAAGAAAAATAATAATAATCTAGGTCTATAGTTCACCTAAGTGAAATGGAGAATATCTAGATGGGAGAAAAAAAAGGTAAAAATTACACAAATTCCATAGTGTTACGATCTAATTACATCATATCCCTACTTTTCTAAATTACAAAAATTCCTCAAGATTTAAGGATCTTGGATACATCGCACAAGTCCCAATACATCGCGTCGATTTTAAATACATCACTCAACGTCCATAGTTCACCTTAAGTGAAATGGAGGATATCTAGATGGGAGAAAAAATGGTAAAAATTACATAACTAGTGTTAAGAGTTAATTACATCATATGCCTAATCTTTTTCAAATTACAAAAATTCCTTAAAATTTAAGGATTTTGGATATATCACTCAAGTTCCAATACATCGCGTCAATTTTGGATACATCACTCAACGTCCATAGTTCACCTTAAGTGAAATGGAGGATATCTAGATGGGAGAAAAAATAGGTAAAAATTACATAACTAGTGTTAAGAGTTAATTACATCATATGCCTAATCTTTTTCAAATTACAAAAATTCCTTAAAATTTAAGGATTTTGGATATATCACTCAAGTTCCAATACATCGCGTCAATTTTGGATACATCACTCAACATCCCAATACACCGCGTTTCGATACATTAAGGATTTTGGATACATTACTCAACGTCCCGATACATTACCTTTGTTGATACAAAGACACACTTGTCCCGATACATCTTGTCCCAGTACATTACCTTTGTTGATACAAGACACACCTGCCCCGATACGTCACGTAAAAGTAATGTATCCTAGAATATAAGAGATAGGAATTTTGTAAATTTTTCAAATGGTAGGGAATCCTAAAGAATATGGTAAAATAAATTGTGTATTTAGGTATTATTTCTAAAAATGAACTATACTGTATATATAAATGAAATATTTTTTATACGTAAATATCAAATATTGAATACCATTAATGAGCTATAGGATTATTTTTTATCAAATGTCATTTCCAGCATATAAATATAGTTACATTTCAAATGGTAATTAACTAATGACAAGTGGACTATGTCTTTATGAGCATATATTCAACTACCATATTTATAAAACCTAATTAATTTTCAGTAAACTTGGTCATATTTTTGACCAAAACATATATGTTTGTGAGTTTGTCTACTCTTTCAATCAAAGTTTGGTGAGTTCTTTCAACTTTTGAGAATGGAAAGTAAATATAACTTAGGTAGTCTTGAGCTGACTAGTAGTTTTGTTCAACCACCTAAACCTACTACATCCATTTGAAGAGGTAAAAAATATTTAACGCGTTCGACCTTTTTCTTTCCTTTTTGGAGTAATAATGATGTTCAGTAGCAGATTGTAGAGTCATGATTTTCATTAAGGACGTCAAAATACAAAGAACTAAGGACACAAAAAGTCAAGAGAATTCAATGTATAGTATATGTATAACTTAATATTACTTTTTACCATCTACATTGTAATTTTTCCGATGAATTGACATCCTTTGGACAAGAGTGGCTCCGGTATTGATGGTGCACTCCTCAAAAGTGCATGAGACACTCCTCTTAGCTAATCTAATTTGAAGAAGTCATAGAGTTGGTTTGAATAAACAGAAAAATTGACTTTTATGAATTTGGAAATACTCAGCAGATGACTTAAGAATTGACATTTAGCTGGCATTATCAAGAACAAAATATGATACTTTTCTTATGTAAGCACAAGCAACTAGACTTGTTCAAATTGTATACACTATGCACCAAATTTTAGTTTTAAACAAGTCTAGAGTTTATTTTGTTTAAATTGCAAGAAAAGCTAAAACTTTAAAGAACCAAGAATGGTATTAAAGCATTATCAAAAAAGAATCTAACTTTTAATATATAGTATCTATTGTGAGGTTTTTGCCCTTTCCTATGGACATTTGAACAATAAACAAAAATTTAAGGACAATAGTGATGGCAAAATCCACATAATATTCAAGGCCTTTGTGTCCACATTTTGTTACAGAGAGGGAAGAAAAAGTAGAAACTAAAGAATAAACTGAATGGAATGTGTAGGAGCTAATTTGGTACTATCAAGGGAACTGGAATGACCCTCCAATTTCACTGGCACCAGCAGGGGGGTTAATCGCAACCCACAGGAGCGAAATGGTGATGGCGATAAGTCCTGACCAGACAAATACGATGGTTGGTGTCCTTCCGCGTCTTCCCATCAGTCCCTTTGCGAAAGGATAGAGATGAGCAAGGACCCAAAAACTGAAGAAAACCCCTCCGAGCAAACGGCTCCATTGTGGTATTGTGCTGTATATTGTCCGGCTTACACCAACAGCTATCGCGATCAAGTTGGTCATCATGATAACAATAGGTGGGATCATCAGGGAACTCCATTTGATGATATAGAGATCAGCAAATTCATCATCATCATCAGTGGCTGATTTTGATGTCAGTGTAAATGAAATTTCAATGCCAGCAATCACTTTTAACAGCCCCTGAAGCACAGCAGCAAGATGGGCACTTGTGCCTCCAATTAACCAAAATTGCTCATTACGCCACCACTCTTCCAGGGCAATGCCGGACCACTTGATCTCAAGCACTGCGAGTGCACAGAGAGTCAATGTGATCACCAGGAGATATGTGAGGAAGGTGACGTTCAGGGACTGGACGATGAACTGACCAGAGAATAGTGAAAGTGCTGGGAGGAAGCAGTATACAATTAGGAATATTGAGGTGAAAGGGTAGATGCCACAATTGAGGTAGGCAATCCGCTGCAAAATTTTCATCTTAGGACTAGCCAAAAAAGCATTGTTGCGAGAGAAGAAGATTTCAACAGAACCAGTAGCCCATCGAAGCACTTGGTGAAGCCTGTCAGTCAGATTGATTGGGGCAGTGCCACGGAATGCATCTCTCTTTGTCACACAGTAAATAGATCTCCAACCTCTATTATGCATCCTATACCCCGTCACCACATCTTCAGTAACAGACCCATAAATCCATCCAACTCTATTACCCCATTCAGTTTTGTCCTCGTACCAGCACGAAATGACACTGATCGCTTCAGCAACAGTGGAGGCATCAAGAAGTTCCCTTGGAATAGTTAGAGCACCAGGCGGTCGTCCATTCTTTACTGCAGGGTGATCAGCAAGTGGTCTACCTTGGAATTCTGCAACTGGAATGGAATCAATGAGGAAACTTGAGTTACCAAACCTTTTAGGAAAGGAAGCAAGATTCATCTCCTCGTCATCAAAATCCCCCATTCGAAGCGCCCTGTTGTCATCAGAGACAGAAGACACAGTGGCATTATTCTTGCGCCGACCAAAACAACAGCTGCAGCAACCAGGGTGGTATTCCTTGTTTCGTGGTGGGTCAAAACCATAAAGAGCAGTCCTCCGGAAGAGACAACCAGTCCCAACATACATTGGACCTTGAAGGCCATCAAGGGCACGCATGTTGACATCAAAGAAAACAGTATTGTGGTTTGCATAACGGTCAGAAGGATCAATTCCCTCAAAACGTTGAGGAAACTGAACATAACAGATCCTATCTCCACCGCGGTCCATCATAAAACACATTCCCTCCCTGATTGCCTCGGAGTTGTAGATGTAGTGATCACAATCAAGGTTGAGGATAAAGGGGCCATTAGACATAATGGCAGAGGCTCGGACCAAGGCATTCATGGCTCCAGCCTTTTTGTTATGATCATAGCCAGGACGCTTTTCACGAGAGACATACACCAGCAAGGGGAGACGAATATCAACTTCTGTTGAATCAATTAGACCGTCATCAGAAGAGGTTCCATGTAAGGGTTCATCACTTGGGGGTTTTAACATAACCTGAAACCAAAATAAGAAAAACAACTTACAATGTTAAACTAAATCTATTACTTCAAGAATCTAACATAAAAGTCATTGTCAACTGACCAAGAGTATAAAATAGCAAAATAAACGTACAGTTGGCAAATGAGAAGCCCCTAAAGACAGAGTTAACAATAATCATGGAGAAGTAAATTAAGTTTCTTTCCTCTTTTTCCTCATCCTTGGAGGGAGGAACAGAAAGGGGGGGATTCAGTGTGAGATCATAGGCATCATTTATGAATCAAACAATTATGCCCTGATCAGTAAATAATGATGAAGGCAACAAATAACTAGACATGATTAATATGAAGAATCAATACCTGTATGATTCCTGCGTGATCACCCCTAGAGTGCTCGGGAGCAGAAATCATCCAAGTACCAGGCCAGTGGGTTCCATCTGCCATCCAAGTGGCCTTAGTTATCTTAATGGGTTCCAAAAGATCATCCCCAGCTGCCTCTCGCTGAAGTTTCATGGCCTTGATTTCTTCTCGAGCGTTGTAGGCATCAGAACGCCGACGAATTGAATCAGGGAGGCTATTAATTCGAACCTTAAATTCATCATATTCACGTTTCACCCGTCTGCGGTCCTTAACAAAATCTTGACGTACTTTATTCTTGTAAGGGTCTTTCTTCAAGCTGAAGTAGGTTTCTGGGTTCCTTGGTTCAATAATATGTTTACGACAAAATGGAACCCAAATGTTGGCAAAACTTGCAGCTTCTGCCATTGCTTCAAATGTCAGAAGAGCACCTCCATCATCAGAAATATAGCACGAAAGCTTTTCAACGGGGTAATTAGCAGCAAGGATAGATAGAATCGTGTTTGCAGTGACCAGCGGTGGCTCTTTCTCAGGATCTGCAGTAGAGACAAATATGTCTATGCCTGGAAGATCAGATTTTCCTGTGGGATTGGTAGGGGTTGGTGTTTCAAATTTTTCTTTCAAGACATTAAGATCGGTAGCACGGTTAACGGGGCATAACTTTGGAAGCTGGTCAAGCAGCCAAGAGATTGCAAACCAAACCTCACAGATTATGGACATATACCATAACCATATAGCATCATTGTTCGGATTGGTAATCCTCCATTGAAGAAATAGTCCAAGAACAACTACGCGAATAAGAATCAAGAGCCTGCATAAATGGAGTTGCGTCAAGACAGCTCTCAAACCAAATATAATTAAACATAGTACCAATTAAGTGCAGTAGGCATTAAGCAACCAATCAATGTCTACAGGACATGATTACCTAATGGTATCCACCAAAAGTTAGATTTATTAATCCGTCTCTTAATTATGGTATACTCAAGAAGCTAAGCTTGTAATGTAGTCTTACAAGATAAAAGCAAGAACTTACACATGTTTTTGGAGAGCCATCTACATAATACAAGAACTTACAGTAAAGAAAAACTATGATGACTGTTTTAGCATCTTTCTTTGATTAGAAGGAAGCATTTGTGTTAAAACTAATTTGTAATTTCACTAGCCAATTCGATGTGGGTAATTTCACCAAAATTTGTTCTTGAATTCAAAGAAGTAGAGAAGTTGGGGACGAAAAATTACCGGTATGGGCTAATAACTCCAGCGGGTATCTTCAGTTTACGTGTAAGCGGCCTCCAAGGCTTGTTCAGAAGTTCAGAAGGCTCACCACCTTGATCTTCTTTGTCATTTCCAATCCCCCCATCCTTTGGCCATATAGCATTTCCATAGCCATACGTCCCTTTTGTCTCAAATAACCATTTATTGTGATCAAAATCCCCTGTCTGACTCCTCATCAACCCTGAGTGACTTCTTATTATCGCTGATTTATTACCTGATCGCATCAACGACAGCCTCCTTTCCATTTTAGACATACTAACATTTGAAGGTAAAGTCAGAGGCCGTCCAGAAGGATCTACAGCATTCTCAGCCAAATCAGTGCTCTTGTAAGGCTCTTTACAACCAGGACATATCCCATCACCAGTTTTGACAGCATCAACATAACAATCCCGGCAAATTTTAAAATCACACTCACAAGGAAGAATATCTTCACCCCTTTCATCACTCATGACTTTACCATCACAACCCGGTATAGCACAAGAAGAACCTTTAGCACCAGCCATCTGAGGATGGTTAGTTTCTGATTCAATTACCTTATCCATCAAGTGAGCACGAGTTACACTGTTATAACCACCAGTAAACAAGGAATTTGACACATACTGCTCTTCCACCCTTTGAGAAATTGAAGGATCCATAGGTTGATTATCAGGGGTTGGAGGGATATGCACTGTGTAGTTTGCAAATTCAATGCCACTAATCTCACTATCCAGAGATTCCCTCGATAAGTTCACATACCGACCCGATGAGGTCCTCCTTGCAAAGGTGACACCAGAATGCTTGCCCTGTTGGGAATCAGAGGCTTTAAAGGATCTTGAAGTCATGTTGCTAAAAGTTGTGCTAAAAGATTACTTGATGACCAACAAAACCTGAAACTGCACAAGGCCAAAGAAGCAACATGAGAATTAGCTAACTTTAAGTTGAAAAATCAATACTAAAAACAATAGTGCAAAAGGATATACTACAATCTCTGGATTCAAAATGATTCAACTTTTTTTTGAAACAAAAGCATGACCAAAAAAAAAACCCTTTCTCTTTCTCCGAAGCCACTCCTCTCACTTTATTAGTTAAAAAGCACTAAAGGAGCCACCTTTTTCAGTAAAAAACACTTGATCATTTTGTGTGAAAAGCATCAAACCAATTCAAAATATAACAAAAATCCACAGAAGAGAAGATCACCTAAATCTTGAAGAGATACACCAACAACTAAGAATCAAGACCTTCCTAGACCATTTCCAGGAAAACCCAAAAAGCTTTCCCAGAAACCAAGGTGGACAAAAATCAGAAGGGAAAAAATGCAAGTTCAAGAACACAACCAGATCCTTCTCTTCACATACAAATCTTCCCTATATACATCTAAATCATAATAATTTTGCACAAGTAGAGATATATAGACCTCCACCAGTAGCCCAATACTTATAAGACAATTAGCATAGATATGTAAGACATAGTTTATAAAAACAAAAGAATCAGCCACCTAAAGGCGTGTAGGAAATATTCAAAACATAATACCAATAAAATATAAACACACTATTTGCAAACATATACACACTACAAATTACAACTTTAACAAAGCTTTCATAGGGTCCCTTTTACAACTCAGACTTAGTCTTCCATTGTCCAATTAAATCAAAAGGGTTGTAAATAAAATTATTAAAAATCTCTATTACGTAAGACCAAATACACAAATACCCATTTTCCTCCCTCTTTCTTCTGTCACCCCCATTAAAAAAAACACAAAAAAATGAGTAATTAATTAGTAGTACTTACTAACCTCAAAATTTTGAAAAAAAGAACACATCAACTAAGAAAGATTCAAACTTTATGCTTATTTTTTCAAAACAATTAACCTAAAAAAGCTCTCTTTTTTTTTTTGCAGCTTACAACAGCCGGCTTAAAAAAAACACAAAAGTCCTGATACCCAAATACACATAAGGGTCATAAAATGTGTAAATATGAAATTTTTTAGAAATAAAGTAAGAGATCTGAATAATGAATATCCATTTGTGGGGTTTGTTGAAAATTTCCAAAAAAAAAGTGAGATTTGTGTAATTTTTTTACCTTATCTTGTCTGCTATGAAGTTTACTAGTAGGGAAAGTATGTGCATTTGAAGATGAGTTTTGGGTATGAAAGCTTTTGCCTTTTTACTGTTTGCTGGTTTGAATTTCTTACTAAAGAAGACAAAGTGGGGAAGAAAGAGTGTATATTTTGTTTTTTGGGGAGAGAGAAAGAAAATGGAATTTATGGGGTTAAAAAAGTAATTACTCGAGAATATAGGGGGTCGGTCTGAATATGCTTGATACGCGGCTACAGGTGATTTGTTTCCTATGTGAAACGGATTTTTCACAGTTGGTCTGAAATTTTTAATTTTTTTTAGATACAAGATTTTATTACCAATACCAAGTAAGGTACTCCCTCTGTACTTAATTACTTGTTCATATTGATTTTTTTAATTGTCTCTAATTACTTATTCATTTTGACAAATCAAAAAATAATATGCTTTTTTTTTACCTATTATAGCCTCAATTAATTACTATGAAAAAGGTAAAACTTTTTGAAAATAATAAGTTTTTAATCTATCCACATCATAATTAATAGGGATAAAATTATAAACTCACTATGTCAATTATTGATTTCTTAATAGAAGTGTTAATTCAAAAATAGACAAGTAATTAAGGATAGAAGAGTAAAAAAAATAGATATAAAAGATTAGAACTATAAGAATATGGTTAATATAACGATGGACACCAATAAGTCTAAAGCAACACAAACCACCATTATTTACTATGTAGATGTTTGGACATGTTATTTTTTATCGCGATATGAAATCATGAAATAAAATCAGTGTTTGGACATGTGATTTCACGCTAATTTCATATTATTAGATAAAATTTTAAATTCTTCAAAAATCATGATTATAACTACTAACCATTTATTTCATATGTAAAAGTTATAATTCATCTAATTACTTTTTAAAATATTTATACTCATACGATTATTCTCACAAAAACATAAAATTTATTATTACCTTAAACTATTTTCTACTTTATCATTTATATTTACCGAAGTCTTTATTTTTTATCAAATTTATTTACCAATTAAATTGACCAACAAATGACTCAAAGTAATAATGTTGGTTCATTTCTCGGCCA
This sequence comes from Solanum tuberosum, assembly GCF_000226075.1. Lineage (NCBI taxonomy): Eukaryota > Viridiplantae > Streptophyta > Magnoliopsida > Solanales > Solanaceae > Solanum > Solanum tuberosum. The sequence goes on along the minus strand of NW_006239074.1, from coordinate 1,001,092 downwards.
TATGATCGGGAAATGTAGGTTCAACGTGAGAAAATTGACCGTACTATGTGGGAGGATTATATTAAAGACGCTACAACTTATGTTCGGTTTCATTTTTTATTGAATTAAAGTTTGAACAATAAATATTCTAATTTTTTTTATAATAGCTTTCTGATAGTATATCATGTGATTTATAAATTTTTACTTATTTGGTAAGATTGTATAAAGAATTGGGATAATTTTAATAGTTTTACCACTTAAGAGTTTTTTTATGTTCATATGAAAATATACAACACAAAAAGTCAAAATTGCACGTCCAAACAAAACTTCAACTTTATCTCATAATTTTGTATCATGATTTCATATCGCATAGTCAAACGTGCCCTAATTTTTTATCATAATATACGACTTCAACATCTTTCTATTCAAGATCATGTCATCAGTAATCTGAAGTTAATTGCGTCATGTTCTATTTAATCACGTCTCCCCAATATATATTTTTCGGTCTAACTCTTTCTCTCATTATGCCTACTATATCCTACCTCTTGAACCTACTCATTGGGGTATCTACGTATCTCTACTACTTCACATGTTCAAACCATCACAATCTTATTTATCTCATCTTGTTCACCACGGATGTCACTCATATCTTATCTCGAATAACCTCATTTCTAGTCTTATCACCCTTAATATGCCTAGAGGCAAAGCTAGAATTTGAAGTTTAAGGATTCTGAAAATTAAATTAAAAGGGATAAAAGTTGATATAAACAACACATTCTTGAATTTTTTTTTATTTTGGGATTGGATTTGTGAAAGAAACAACGGAAAAGGATCAAAATTGTCGTTGAACTATCTGAGATAGATCATTTATACCCTCCGTTACATTTTGAGATTAAAAAAATGCACCCGTTATTATCTCAAGAGACCACAAATACCATCAAGAGTTAACAATCCAATTTTTTAGTGATGACGTGGCAAGTCACTGGGACTAATCCCTCCACACAAGCATTGTCAACTGGGATTTACTACAAGAAAGTGGACCTTTAATGGCGATAAAAATCTCAGAATATCACCACGAAATATTTTCACAGAGTTTTAGCATTAGATTATAAGAACTGATTTTATGTTTTTTTTCTTCATTCTTTTTAAAAAATCACAAATGAAATCGATCAAAAAGGAGTTTGAAGACACAATATATTTTATTTTTATGTCATATGTAAATGCAAAAAATGTACAATAATGTTGTGTGTAGTAGGTGATTTGAGTCAAGAAATAATTTTGGTGTTGTTCGCAATAATATTAGATTTTTTAATATTGATAGTACATGTTATTTATTTTAGAAAATTAGGTTGTAACCAAAAATTAAGTACCATTTTTTTTGTTGAAAAAATAGGTTTTACGGGCTAATGGCTAAAAATCACTAAAAACCTTTAGTGGCAAAATTTTGGGATTTTGTGGCGACTTTTATCGCCACTAAAAGTCTAGTTACTTGTAGTGAATCCTAGTTGGTAATGCTGAGGGATAGGGATTAGTCTCACGTGGCTAGTCACATCACTAAAAATTTGAATTGTTTACTCTTGAGGGTATTTGTGGTCTCTTGGAATAACGACGGAGATATTTTTAATCCCAAAATGTAAAGGAGGGTATAAAGGATCTATTTCACATAGTTTTGAGGTAATTTTGACCATTTTCCGAAGAAACAATAATCTTTTCTTAAAAAACATTCATTTAAAAAAAACCAAATGTGTGTCGAAAATTTTCACACCCCTTTCTTACCACTAAACCATCTATTTGATTTCATATATGGGTTCAGACTACAATATTTATACAAGTTTATTAAAATTTCTAATACAAGTTCTGAATCTATACAAAAGTTACTAGATTTGTCTAAACCCCCGCGTTATAGCTTATACTGTAGCTCCGCGCCCTTGAATATGCTACATATCCATTATGAACCTCCTAAATATCTTTATATTTATATTTCTTTTGGATCATGTTAATATAAAACTAAAGAAGACTAAATAATTTAATTAATTTAGAATTCATCTTGATATTTCAAATTCAAAATTTTAGATGAATATATTTTTATTTTTCAAATCTTCTTATGTGAAAGTCATAAATTCATCACTCATAAGCAGGGGTGGAGCCACCTTATACTAAGGGAGTTCATCCGAACCTTCTTGGTGGAAAATTATATTTTTATATATGGTTAAAATATTTTTTATGTATATATAATAGATGTCGAATCTCCTTCGACTACTTTCTGTGTCTATTTCTACAGATTTTGAACCCCCTTATTAAAAAAATTGGCTCCGCCACGGCAGTCGTAAGGCCAAAATATAATGCGTAAATTATTGGCAAATATATTTATGGGACTTTTTTCCAAAAAACATAGCTAACTCCAATTCTCCATTGTTATTGGTTTGAGTAGGTTATTATGGTGGTGTTGAGGTGTAGGTGATAATTCCCTGGCTCATCGTGATGTCGTGGCCCACTGTAACGGCTGTATCACAGGACAAATTGCAACTCCAATTTTCGAATTTCAATTGTGGAAGAAAAGGACAAATTGCAATAATAACGAATCAACAACGTTAATCAAGAAATCTCGAATTTGAATCCCCTTAGATATGGAGTCACCTTTGTTAGGAAGCACTTTATCTCAATATAGAATTTTTTTATTTGAATTTAAATTTAATCGAATACACTTTAGCTCGATATAGGACTTTCCGACGTCCATACTGGACATCGGAGAAAAATAAAATAAAAAAATAACGCGTTTGGACAAAAGCCAAGTATGTAGGAGTTTTATCTTTTTAGCTTACCTTAATGTATTTGCATATACTTATTTAGGAAAGAAAATAAATTGCCCGGCGCTCCATTTTAGTATATTCCAATCACCCTCCAGCTCATCATACTTCCCAAAAATATATATAATACTAATGAGGTCGTTTGGTTGGAAATAAATTATTTTGAAATTAATTATTCTAAAATAAGTTATCTCAAGATAATTATCTCATTACTAAAGTATAAATAATTTAATACCTCCAATCAAATGCATGATAAAATAAACTTGCATTTTATTCCAAGATTATTATATCTTATACTTTCTCTTCTTTTTTTTATGACAAGGGAAACCCGCAGTCGCTATCCTTTAGGTGCGCACAGGTAAAATCATCATTCCTACGCAATAGCTCGCAAACCACATAAGAGAGGTAACCCGCACCAGGCGACGAGCTCGACCGCAATATCTTATACTTTAATTTACACCAAAAAAAAACTCCATATGTGTCGTGACCATTCATCCAACTCCAATATGATAACAACTACCCATTCCATGTTTTTTGTACTTCAATTGTTTTGTTGGTCCAAAATTTGTACTATTTATTTTATTTAATTATATGTTTGTTTTAGATCAAAAACTTCAAACTTTCTTCTTCTTCTTTTCTAAAATCTCTGTATAAAATCTAACGGTATCATTCAAATTGAGACAAAGAAAATATTATCTTTTGGCTAAAGATAAAAAGTGTAGTTTATGTTACCCTTTTGTTTCAGTTGACTATAAGAATTAGTTCAGAGTACTAGGATCAATGTATTTCTATGCAAATTCAAACATAATATTCTTTTTGCTTTAATTTGTTTATATTATTTTTGTTTTTAGACTGTTTAAAAAATAATGACTTTTTCTATTTTTGATAACATTTCAATTTTAATTTTAATATGACATATTTAAAATCTCAAGATTAAATGACATTTTGGTACATAATGCATATATCTAATTTAAGACCACATGATTCAAACTTCTTTTCTAATTTTTGAACTTTGTGTCAAGACAAACCACACATATAAATTGAAACAAAGGGAATATTATTCTACATAAATTCAAAAAATATCTTTAATTTTCCTAAATAGGACAAACAAATCGAAATGAAGAGAATATAAAGAAAAAAAATACATATTTACCAGCTATATGACAAGTATTACATGTTAACGTAACAAATACTAAACAATAATTTATTAGGATGATTCCACACGTAAGATCTACTAACATAATAAAAGAACTTAATATCTAAATAGATTTGAGAAAATCGTAGTCATAACTCCTGAAATTATAATAGATTCACGTAAATGAGATTAATTGTGGGATTACTAAAATTTTTGGAAGCAAATATATGAAATTAATATTATCAAAATCATGGTTAAAACCTTACTTTAATTAATTAATTAATTTTTAATCATTAATTTTAATTCTTGTGATGTGCTTTAATCCAAGTAAGAATTCCAGGAAAATGGAGATAATGAAAATAGAAAGGAGCCAGATCTTATTATTAGTAGCATTAGTATCTGTTATTTTTTCCAATTTAATCACTACTTTGGTCTCTCTACCTCTGATGGTTGAAGTAAGATATGTGTACATTCATTTTTTTTCGAACTTATTTGTGAACCATACTGCCTGGTATGTTATTATTGTATATTGCTATTTTCTTACTATTAAAATTTATTGAACATGCATTGGTCATGTGAGAGGCATAAATTCAGGCAAAACACATGCATGTATACATGAATTAAGGGGGGGAATGTGGAATGAAGAACATATATTTAGGTCAACATTGATTTCATATAAAATTAGCAGAAAACAATTACTCCATTCGTTTAAAAAAGAATGACCTAATTTGACTTGCAACGGAGTTTAAGAAAAGAAAGAAAACTTTTTTAATCTTGTGGTTTTAAATTAAAGTTATGTCAAATGTATCAAAATGTCTTTTAATCCTGTGACCTTAAACATGCCATGTGGAAAGTTAAAGTTAAAGTGTTGCCAAAAAAAAAGAGGTCACTTTTTTTTAAACAGAATAAAAGGAAATTAGACCATTCTTTTTAAAACGAATGGAGTATTAATTTAATTATTTCCTAGAACAGAAAAGCAAAATATCAAACGTAAACCTAACCGTCTCCCTTTGCGTGTTTCTTTTATTTGGATGTGAGAACGCTAGCTGTATTAATTAGTTGCAAAACTTGTTTCTTTCTATAAATAAACTAATGCATGCAATATGGTCAATATTTTAGTTAAATACTACACTTCTTCTGTCCCCTATTATTTATATATATTCATATTACTGAAAATAGTTATCTCAAAGTACTTGTCAGTTTATAAAATCAAAATAGAATTAATTATTTTTTCATCATTTTACCCTTCCGATTATTTTCTTTTGAAAGTATAAGTAAGTTTGTGAAATTCTAAAATAACTTTAAGGAGTAAATTAATTCAGAAATCTAATTAAGAATGTTTGATATGTACAAGATTTAATATACATATAAAAAAATAATACGAATACATGTAGATAGTCATCATTAATATCCTCCTTTAAACACATACAATTACACTATGCATACAATTCTATGTGATTGTTCTTTTATATTTAGCTGTTTACTCTTCTTCTGTTTTAATTTGTCTGTTCTGAAATGAGTACGAGGGATAAGATGAATAATTTGGGATTAATGCAGTTAATTATTTGATAAATCAATCTGAAATCTATTAAATTTACTTGTAAAATGGTGTGCATAATGTTCTAGTTTTTTGACAGTGATACAATAAGATTTACGCTAAATAGTAAACAGAAGCTCTTGTAGCTCAGTTGGTTAGAGCACCCGTTTAGTAAGCGGGAGGTCTTGAGTTCGACTCTCAACAAGAGCAATTTAATTTAACCATTAAACTTTTCTTTTGACATTTTCTAAATTTCAGAGCATATTGTAGGTACTTAATTTGATATCTGTTACCATTTCTATTGTGTTTCAATCATAATTTCTATTGTGTTTCAATCATAGTAAAGACACAATTTTATTTCATAATTAAGTTCATCAAGTAAGCATCATATATTGGTTAGAGCACCCTATTGTATGTTGGCGTAACGCGACATTGTTTCTTTTTTGATATTTTATATGGTGTTTTATAGTAGTTGTCATGCTTTTTTCACGGTCCAAAATTGGTTTGAATTTTGAAAAAAGTGTTCTTCATAAACCAGTCTTTATATCTCGATTAGACAAAACTACGGTTTATATATTATTGTCATCATTACACTAGATACGTTACGTTGCTGCTAAAAGGACTTGAGTTTTTCCAATTAATATATTTAAAATCAGAGAGAAGTGGGAAAGTGTGTTGAAAAAAAGGTACTACTATATATATGTGAAATAACTTGCATGAACATTACTTAAATTACGACAATAAGTAGATAAAAGATAAAAAAAATTCATTGATCCCACTAGAACTTTAATTTTTCAAATGATAATGACACCAAAATTTGGCCCATGATTAGTAGAAATGAAAAAGTTACAAAGTTTTGGACTTTAAAAATTGCTAATTTTTTTAATCAACGGCATATTTTATGGCAAAACTGGAGGAATATTGGTTGCATTGACCATTTTTTTCCATCAATGAATATGACATGGAATAATTAAAAGTAAGAAGGGATATTTCCATGTGAAAAAAAGACCATGTTATGTTTGGCAGCACCCAACTATGATATGATTTAAGTGGATCGATAGTCATAATTTAAATTGACAAGTCTTTTATTTATTTACTCAAGACAACAAACAAGAAACAAATTTAAACTAAGATCGTGATACTCATCCACATGTCTCACTTTGGTTCAATGTTTTTTCTTTCTATGTGTCAATTTTTTTTTCATTTTTATACTATGAAAAAATATCTACCGTCCTTCGAGATGGCTCAGTTGGTTTGAAGGGTGGTTGATCCCTCCTCACTGCTTTCTGAATTAAGTCTGTCACATAAAATCTGCCTAGTACGGTTTACATCTCCTGTGTGATTTGCAAATTATTACATAGATTTGGTTGATAAAGTAAGGAAAATTAATATATGTATAAAATTTGACATTACATATTACGAGATAAAATATGGAATAAGAATACGATTATACGAAAATTGTTACTATGGGAAAAATGATTTATCATACTTGGCAAGTTAGAAACTCGAAGATATTTGGAGGCACAAATATTTATAAATAACAATTTTGCAATTGCACAAATACCAAAAAGGTTAAGGTTATACTAAAAGTATTACGAACAACAAGGAAGGCTCAAAGATGTCAATATTTATTTCAACATTTGCGTAGTTAGATTTTTTTGAATTAACAGATTGTATGTAGTTTTTTTCTTTGATATTTAGGAGGCCTAGACTTTAGTGTTCTTTAGGTGTAATGCTTTTTTTGCATAAAAAATTCATGCATTATTAATTTCTGCAAAATTATTTTAACCAAATGATACCTTTGGTTTGGTAGTAATATATGGACAGCCAAACTCTATTTACCTATTTAAAGGAGAATTTGAAAATCACATGATACTTTTTTATCTTTATATAAAGTTGAAACTAGTAAAAATAATTATAAATTGATGGGAATTAAAAAGTTGGAAGAATAATGATGGTATCCACAATACATGAACCTAGGTTTACTAATTATTATATTAATAATTCCTAGATTCTCTATATTCATGTACCAACAGTATTACAAAATAATAATAATAAAAAGTTAGCACACACTTTATGCCATTTGGATCTAAATCTAAAGGGCTACAGTTGTTTAGTAATCCATAGAATCAAACATTATTCTCTTGTCTTGTACTAATTTTAGTGCATAAAATCTTTATCCGCACTCTATATTTACATTAAATTGTATTAAGTTAAGTGATAAAATAGACTTATAATCATGATTAATTGATAAAAGAAGGCGAGGATATATGCAGTTGAATGAAGTAGATACATAATTTTCCTTGTAAAAAAAAAAGAGAAATAATAGATTTCTGTTGCAGTCACAATTATTAAATTATGAAAAATATTACTGAAAAAAAATTTCGACATATTTGTTTGTTTTATTATTATTATGAGAATGAATCCAATTTAAGGGATTAATTTAGTCAATCATGTTAGAACTGCAGCTATAATAAGTATTATTTAGGCCGGAGACATGATTGAACACGTCAGTGGTGTATCAAGATAAAATTAATTAAATTTTATTAATTGATTTGTACGATTTTTTTTAATTCTTTGTTTTTTTAAAGTGTAAATGAGTTTATTAAGTTTCATTCGATGTAAATTAGTAAAACCTCATTTTTATTTTTGATTCTTAAGAACGTGTAAAGAAGAAGTAGCACTAATGTAAAACGATAAGGAGGGAGTACAATTATACTAGTATATTTTTTATTTAACATTATTCAAATAATGTATTTTCAGTTGTCCCTAAATTCGAACTACAGTTATGGTACAACAAAATTTTAAGGGAGATACATAATGAATTTTAGTATATATGAAATCAAATGGCCTAGAGGTGGCAAAATATAACCCAACCCATTCAATTTGCCCAATTCGTGTAAGTTCAGGATGATCAATAACCCACCCATTCGTTAGCTTAATCCGTTTCAACCCAACTCATTTCAATCTATTAAAAATTGGATTGATATGTAACCTGAATTAACTTCATAAAAAATCTTGTCAAAATATTTTTAAAATACTTATTTTTCAATTTGATATGTTATATATATCCATAATAAAGAAGAAGAATTTTTTTAAGGCACTACAATAGTTTAAATGAAAAAAAAATAGAATTAATTTTTTGTAAAAATTGGATCGGGTTGGGTCTTGAACCATAATGTAACTCATTACCTAACCAATAGTTTAGCAAATTTGAATTGAATTAGGTCTTGACTCGATTATTGTCTCATCCCAGCCCGATTGCCAGATTGAAGCAAATTATGATTTTTGGGTACTTTCTGTTGTAAAATGTTCAACTTTTGTTCAAACAAATGATGCTTTTGGTGATTCAATTGTACTGCATAATCTGCTTGCGTCTTCTAATTTTTCATCTAGTGTATGCGCCAAAGCTGTGTTTCCAATATTAATTGTGGTCTGCAACAAGTACCTAATGTTGTGCAAATTCCAACTTACATTAAACCACCAGAATGAAGATATGTTTTCAGAAAACAGCTCCACCATGTTTATAGATTTAAAATAGCAAAAGCAATAACAATAACATCAAGAAAGTCAAACAATGAATTAAAATGATTTTGATGAAGTACAAAAAAGACGGGATAAAATTCAATTAATTCTTCCAAAAACAAAAGTACTCATCCATCCTACAAATACCAGTAGTAAAACTAGTCTTCTCCCATTATGATGTCTGAGAATCAAAATTTACAAACAAAGCAAAGGTGAAAACAACTTCTCTGGCTTAAGTAACTCATGTCCTCATCTACTTCTCAGAAGAATTTGGTCCCCTCTTCTTACCAAAGCCAACAACTGCAAGAAAATATTAGAGCATAAGAAACTAAGTTTGAATGTTTTTTGGATAAAGAGAAAAAAACTATCAATTAGACTTTGTTTATTTATAGAACTACAATAGATATACTGTAAAGATCTAAGTTGCACAGACTCTTCACTTTCAATGACGCACCTATATCGGATTATCCAAAAATACATTAATTTTGAAGAATCCAACACACCCCCGAGGACATTTTTGAAGAGTCCGAGCAAACATAGTGCACAGAGAAATATGACTACTCAAATAAACTACTTAGAATTGACAATCAGAAAGCTAGTCTAGAATACTACTTAGTAGCAAAGATGCAGGGATAACTAACGCATATTGGGGAGATTACGGATATAGTTTAATATCATCAGAACATTCATACACCATCGCCTACAAGTATAAATAATATACTCAAGTACATGCACCACTCAGTGTGCATTATCCATAAGCAATTTGATCATGCACACATTTAGTCTCTGAGCATCATTGTGCATGTCTACAGTTGTTAGCAATTGCCTTAGAACAAGTTAACTACTTGTTTCTTTAATAGAAAAGTAAGAAAGATCATTTACTTCTGAAAAAGGGCATACAAACTCAAGTTAGTTAACCCAATGAGCTACTATATCAAGATCTGACAATCCCTAATATACACTATAATGCTTAATAACAAGGATTCTAGATTCTGAAGAAAAACTAATAAATTATTAGGTAGGTACTAGATATAGTAAAGTTTCACGAGAAAATTCAAATGCCAAGCAAAAACAGTTTAATCAGAAAAGCACAAAATTGTATTCTCACTCATGTATATAGATTACAACAGAGATACATACACACACATATACTCTATGTATCATTCATGACTACACAGCAAGTAAACAGTTATGTTCTATGTTACCCATAATTCTGGACCTTTGCCAAATGCATATTCATTTACAAGTGCAAAGGGATAACACCATAGAAATAACAATTCTAAGCTAGTGGGTATTGTGCATCAATGGAACTACTACTACTTGGAGACAAAAAAGATTCAAACTTTAACAATGCGTATACTTTCTACTAACATTACAGAACATGAACAAGGTGAAATAAGTAAAAGAAAGAAAAAGTGTACCAGCAGTGACGAATCTGCGATTGTATTGCATACGCTTGTGTGCACGTCCTCTGGGCTTCTTTTTCTTATCCTGCTTCGCAACCTTGGGTGTTTGACCTCTAACCTTACCAGCACGAGCAAGCGATCCGTGAACCTTACCTACAATTAACAAATCAAAAAACTACAAATCAATACGCATTCAACAACAATTCTACTTGCCAACTAGTTGATGGAGCTCATCAATTGATCTCGTTTCATTTTAATTTGACCTTATTCTATATAAATTGACAACGAAGACTGTATTCAAGAGTCGCCGGAGTTTACCCATTGTTGATTTCTGAGACGCCGGTCTGAAGGTTCGAATGCTAGGGTTAGGGTTTTGGGGAAATTAAGATGAATTTATAGGAAGCTGGTAAGCCGTTCAACTGTACTGGGCTTTGGTGAGAAAAAACCTGGGCCATATCAAGAGAATCAAATTGATGGCCCAAAACATGTAGTCCAATTAAATTTGATTCTATTGAGTAGTTAATTGTTAGGGAAAATTACGCGTATAAGTAAATATAAAATTACATGTAGTTAATTACTTAACATAGCTATAGTTTACCTTAATTATAATTCGCGACCTACTTTTAGCTATAACTACGTGGCTCAACTTTTAGTTTTGTATAATTCACACGTTTGTATAATTCGAAATTTGTATAATATAATTTGTATAACTTTTGTATAATTTGGAATTTGTATGATATAATTTGTATAACTGATTACACTTTTGATGTTTGTAATTGTATAAATTCGTTATTTCGAATTTATACAAAAATAACTGAATTATACAAATGTACCAGCGAATTATACAAACCTGCGAATTATATAAACAAGGCAGCTTAAACTATAGCTATGGAGCATAATTAAGATTATTATAGTGGCTATTTGCAAAAGTTCCTCTAATTCTTAATACTTTGTTTTGTTCTAAATTCTTTATACAATATTATTGAAATGTTTGCAATTTTCCTGTTTTTCTATGTTAACAAGTATTAAACCTCTATACTTTATTGATTTTGACAAATTACTTTATCGTATATAAAACAATCTGGGGTTTGTAATCAATGTTGATAGGGATACATATTTATATCCAAGAATACAATATTGATTATTGTAATCTTAAGGTTACTGGTCGACTAATATGAATTTGCGTTGGGTGAGACAATTAAGGAGTAAAACACTCATACGAAGAAGTACTTTCTTAAGTTTTGAGGCTTGTGGTTAATGATGCAGGTAATTTGACTAATTTGAACTCGCGGCTTGTTAGGGGATAAATTGCTTATGATATGTTCCTTGAGAAATAGTAAAATAATTAAGTATGATACTAACACCTCCTAAATTATTTATGTTAACATAAATTTGTGTTCCTTCATTAGGATATTTAATCTCCTTGGTAGAATTTCTAACTCCATCACTAATAATAATAGAAGAATCTAACTTGTTGAAGTAGTAATAAGAATAATCAAACGCTATGTTTTTTTTTGTTTTGATGCATGCATCAAATCAATATGTATCTTCTTAACTATAGTTAGAGTTGTTGATAGCGTATATTCAATATAGAACAAGTGTATCATTGATTATATCAGTTAAAATTACTAAGAAAAATGAAGATCAGTATTATATAAATCTTCCAATGATATAACCAAATTCAATGAATATTTTGACATCATTTTATTGAATTTGATATGATTATGATTTCTGCGATCATTAATAACAAACACATTAGCTAACACCAATATGTTGCCTATGACTAGGAGCGGCGAGTCGAGTCGAATATGAGTCGATCAAAAAATGAGTTAAATAAATATGGATAAGTTACTCGACTCGATTCACATTTTAAATGGGTAAAAACGAGTTATCCAATGGATAACCATATTTATCCATATTATAATAGAAATCTTGTTAAAAGTTTTAAAAGTAAAATAAAATTAAAGTTTTTTTTATCACTTCACTCCACCCCCTACCAGTCCCCCTATCCCAAAAAAATGTAAAAAAATAAAAAATAAAAAATTACCACCACCCCCCCCAACACCTACCCCTACCAGCCACCCCCACCGATCCCAAAAAAAATTAACAAAATTTTAATTAGGTAAAAAAATTTACCAACCCACCCCCCTATAAAAAAAAATGTAAAAAAAAGTTTCATTTTTTTTTATAGATTTTTTTTAAAAAAAAAGACTTTCTTACTACCACATCCTTTATCACCTTTTTTTTAAATTTGTGTAAATACATATCTTTTACCGATTTTATCCATTTAACTACCCACTTTTAAATGGATAATATGGGTATTATTCGTTTTTACCCATTTAAAATAGGTAAATATGAACGGATACCCATATTTATTACCCATTTTGCCACCCCTACCTATGACGATTTCAATGAATGTTTGACACCAGTTTGATCTGATTTATGCAATCACCAATTACAAACATATTAAGTAACACCATCATGCTGCCTATGACGAGATCCATGAGATAGGTCTAGGAAGGCTCAAGTCAAATGGGGCACTTGTTTAATTGCTTGGTTAAGAAATAAGTTGTGCTCTCACTGTTAGCTATAACTTTTGACAAGATCGCAAGCACTCGTCATACGACTTGAACGAAATATGAATTCAGCAATCAAAGAGGAGGAACTGGGGATCTAAATTGGATTGAGTAGGACTAACATAGAAGATGCAATAACTTAGCAGTGTTGAGGAAATGATAAAAAGAATAAAATTCTATAGGTTTAGATTTCTTCTAAATTAACTACATCATGTCAAACTGTCCAGGCTACTGCACATCTTTGGAAGTCCATCAACAACTTGTGCAAACTATACAAAACTATTGCCTTCCAACTGAACCAATAAGTATACCCACCACCCACCTGCTAACAATCACCAACACGAACATTTTACGCTCCAACAACAGCATTTTGGACATGTGCACGAACATTTTGGGCACGTAAATGAACATTTTGGGCATGCACATGAACATTCTGGGCACGCGCATGAACATTTTGGTAACGTGCATGAACATCCGAGGCAACTAGGTTTCCAACATACCAAGCATTTTGGTTTCCATTTAGGGAATTTGGGCCAATAGCAACATTTTGTGCAGCTCACTTTTGAGCAATTTAGACAATTAGGTAGTCTGCATTTGACTTGACAACAGCAGTTGGTAGAAATGGTGGTGTCTGATCTCTTGGGCAGACGTAGCGTTTGCTTGATCTTTTTCAGCCTGATTTCAGTGGTCATGCACTCCATTTCTTGGATAAACCTGCAAAGGTGGCGGATGTAATCCGGGTAAAGTTCCAAGTTGCAGTGGCCGCCTCCTTTGATCCATAAGGGCTCATATGGATCCCTCGACATTTTCCAAAGTCCATTACCGTGTAGCCAATTGACCACATCATCCTCTGTGCCCTGCAAATTATATTAGTAGGATGCCATTAAGATGATGCACCGATAGCAAAGAGAAAAAATATAGATTATCCACCTAGTGCTTCCTCTCCTCTCCTCTCCTTCATACTCTACACGACCAATAAAGTATAATATGGTACGTCCACCAAGTGTTTCCTCTCGTCTCCTTCATATTGTAGCTGAACATAAAACATGTGTGGAGAATTTATTCCTAAGGTCACAAGTAATTAAAAGGCGATTGTGGCGAGGATTGCAAATATCAACTATTTTACACAAATGTCATGTATAGCTCTGTTGGAATTTAGGATTAAGCTATCAAGCATAATATGCTCCAGTATAGTCGGGCACTTTTTTTGTTTTTTCTTTTTAGTCACCTTAAGGAACTAGGTATCATCTATTCATACTTTTTTATCATGCAACACATACTCCAAAATCTAAATTAAAATTGTCAAACACCTTCTCAGTGTTATTAGCCTTTTTACATGCTACAATGTTGGTTTTCAACATTGGGAAGCACTGGGGTCCTTGGCAAGTCACAATTCAGGCTGAATTAATGAATGACAACTGATTTATCGTTCATAAGCTGTATGAAGGATTTGTCCTTCATTAGCTATACATCATTTACATAGCATGCCCTACTATATCAGTCATTTGTTGCATCACTAAGGAGCAATCAAAGTCTATTCAGTTTAGCACCTGTTAATGCCAACCTCCAGCCTCCTCCATCAAGTTGGATAGAAAAACACCTCAAGGAATAAAACAATCAGCTTGATAACAGGCCATTCACTTAATCGGAATGTAAGCTGTAAACTGTTCTGGCATGTAATTAATAAGCAGACAATGCTGGATTAAATGCTCTTACTATAAACAAACAACGTTGGTGTTATCTTCTGTTGAGACTTTAGAGATCTTTTTGGTATGTGCCATCTATATCAATGCATTGTGTATATCTTAGTTGAATAAAATATGTAAGGACCTACACTATTTGAATAAATATTCAGGTAACCAACTTGGCTTGAAGCAATCTGGGAATTGCTCATTTTTATTAACTACAAGCCTTCAACAACCCAAACAGGAAACTGGTGTTTCTTAGTAGGTACTCTATTGGTATCAAATTTCCTTTCGAGACAGACAGGTAGATTGTTGCTAATGCAAAACCAGAGCTTCCAACTTTGATATCTTAGAAACCACTTGTATAACCACCTCATCGAGGATTTATATCGGGTACAACACGGACTAAGTAGTTATCTTTATCTTCTTTCATTTTCTAATTCCTGTTTTAGTGTGATAGTATGTCCAAAAAGACAGGATTCACACAAGAGAAAACAAATCAAATCACCGTTGGGGTTGGAAAACAGAGGTAGACGGGCTAATATTTAAAAGAAGCTACACACATGCTGAAGGAGATGATGCATTAGACTAAATTCAACATAATGCAATCACCAGTTGATGCCAACTCGTCTTGCTAGTCTCACAACAGTTCTATAGAACTTGCCGTTTATTTTAGCAGGTACCTTTCCTTTGCAAAACACTTCTGTAGCACTTCCTCCATTTTAATCATCTTAATTTAGTAATATAAGTTACATCTTCATCCATCATATCATTCGCCATTTCACCAGGAGATTTGATCTCAACTCTCTTAAGCTAATAGAAATCTACATTGTAACGGCAGAGAATGGACAAACTTAACCACACGGCATGTGTCTAATCATAGAGAAAATGCAAGCACCTCAGCTAAAAGACTCCAAAACTCCTGTATGAAACTTAATTCTCAAAAAAAAAACTTCTCTATGAAACTCTAGATCTGTCAGCTTTTAGTAATACCAGTAACTGAATATCAAGCATCTAAAGAATCCAGTCTCAAAAACCACCTATCGAATGCCACACACGCTTCAGACACGCATTAGATGAAGCTGAAAAAACGCATACCTCCCTGGAAGCAGTGCTGCTAGTGCAACTATGAATCCATACAAAAGTTAACTAATAACAAAGAAACAGATATTTGATGATTCACATGCCCCTTTCCTATTTGGTATCATGCAAGACCTCTTCATGATATTTTGAACCCAAGAGTGCTTTGTAACTCCTTTCTTTTTTATAGATGTGATGTCAGGGGCAGCTTGCATGCACCTCGAAATAGTGCTTCTCATATTTCCCTCTTTTCAAATGGTCAATTAGATTAAACATGCCATATTGCTCTGTTGATCCTTTATTTGTCAACAATAACAAAGGTTACTTCTGGACTACCCTGGGTGCACCTTGACTATCCACCGGGTACTTCTTTTTTAGAACAGTTAACTTTCTATTCCACCGGGTATCTACTATCTCCCATCAACATAAATATCGAGTACCTCTACCTATTAGTGTTGTCCTTGTTGGATTTGAACCTGGCTCTCCCATTATTTTCACTAACTTTATTGACCACCAGGCCATCCCTTTGGTGCTTACTAACCACTAGGTTATACCCTTGGGTGCTTATTGCTCCACTGATCTTTCTTTTTAATAGGTTATTGCTCTACTGATCTCAAGGGTGTGTCCGGTATGAAGGAAAATGTTTGATCCGTAAGTCAAAAATGTTATCTCTAAAGCAGTTGTATATAATCTAGACAAATACTGTGGGAGGTGGGGGGTAAGGGTGTGGG
>NW_006239074.1:954872-983896 GCF_000226075.1 Solanum tuberosum | reverse complement strand
GGTAAGGGTGTGGGGTGGGTGGGGATAGGGACTATAGGGGTGGGATGAAGATGAAGTAAGTTGGAGGGTGGGGAGGACACAATCAATGTGGAATGCCACTTGTGGGACTTGTTTTTCTTTACTTCCGCTAAGTAAGTCATTTTCCTCATTTTAAGGAACGTGTTTTCCCTAGAGAAATGTTCTCCAAAAAAATTGACCAACGGAACATGGGAAAATTGGAAAACCGGACACAACCCATGTCATTATCAAAAGTTAGACGGGGACTATAAATAAGAAAAGAGCCATGAGAAGAGGAACTAGGTTGTCTTAAGATCCAAGGTTCAGCATGAAATTCTAGTAGTTGTTTTTTCATAGAATCATGAAGAGACCAGAACTGAGTAAACTCGGGACAAAAATACTTACAGTGCTTCATGCAAAAGGATTCACATCAGTTTGATAATAAAACATTGAATTTAGCTGTCAAACTCAATCAGTTAATCTTTCACTATTACCATAAAATAATATGCATTCAAAATATATATAATATGCATTTTATTTCCTAGTTGAGTGAAGTAAATATATGACTGCCAAACAAGGTTTGGTTAGTGACATGCCATACTGACTCCACAACTTATGAGATAAAGTATAAGATCAGACAATGTTGTTTAATATCATTCTTAGGTCCCCTCACTCTCCCATCCCCACCAACCAAAAGAATAGCAAGGTCGTTAGCAGTTCAATATTTAAATGAAAAACATAAATTTCCATAACAAAACAAAATCTCCTTTCCAAACTCAAACCTTTATAATTTATTTTAGACACTGTTTCACATTATACATAGAGGTGGAGCTAGGATTTTGAGTTTATGGGTTCCGGATTCTGGAAAACGCAGTTTACGAGGTTATTGAAAATTTATAAATACATACATACTAAGTGGATTTTGAACATAAATACAGGGTTTGAGTCAAAGTTACTGGGTGACGCCGAACCCGTAGGTGAAGCTCCAGCTCTCCCCCTGATTATACAACAAATAGACTCTTACCATATAGAGGCAACAAGGGATCCAAAAGGTTTCATGCCAAAGGGACATTCCACAAGACGTCACATATGGATATCATGCTTAAAAGGAAAAGGAAGTGATTCCTATATGTCGGGTTGTCTACATGGCAGATAGGGTTCTTAAGTTGAATAAAAATAATAGAAGTTCATTTATTAAGTTGTCTACTCTATATTAGATGATTTAATGTTGTTCAAACTTCAATCATTTTCCAATGAAAGTTCAATTTCCTTATCAAGTAAACACTGCATAAGAAATTTGAATCTAAATGTAGATGCAAAGAATAACTTACATGTATAACAAGCACAGGGCTTTTCACCTTCTGAATCTTGTTTAAATTCTGCACATGAACATAGCTATTAGATGCTTAAGATGGTCACAAGAAATTACATAAATCAATCTATACAAGGTATTCAAATTGATCCCCTAATAGACTACTCAGGCCGTTCGCAAATTAAGTGGTATAAATTTCAATATCATTATAAGATTCACATGAAGTGCAGCAAAATCAGCCCAAAACAGTTGACTGCAAGCCTGCAACTATTCTCTAACATTCCCGGGAAAGCAAATAACTTTCCCCTCTTCATAGGTCTACATCTTTAAATTATTTGGGTGCTTTATCAAATAAGATGAGGTACTTGTACGTTGTTCGGACCCTTTAAAACTGTTGATGGATGAGTGTCGGATTCTCAAAAAGTAGTGTATTTTTGGAGGATATGACACAGATGCGACATCATTTTGGGAAAGTCCAAGCAACATAACTTGTACCCATGCAGTACCAGCACTGAAGCACAAGAGTCAGTGAAAGTAATTTGGGTATCTTGAAGCAAAGGAAACGACCATAATTTATTCTTTCACGCTGAACTAAAGATAGAGAACATTGCCAGAGCTATCTCTGTTACGTTCCTCAATAATGCTCCAGGATTTATTTATCATTCAAATACGACAACTCAGTTAACTGAATAATACTTGACAAAGAAGGTAAAAGACAACAAAAAGTTGTCATTTCCTTGAAGACTGTTAGTTACCTTATAAATGTCAAAGCAAAAAGTGAAGTTTGCATGGCAAAGCACACGAAGGCCAGAAAGAATGCCACTGTGCAGAACCACACCTCTCAAACGTGGTAATTTAGCTGCCAAATGTAATGTTGGGCCACTTCCAACAGATTGTCCATAGAGAATCAAATCTTCCTGGCTAATTCCATACTCTGTTTGAAGGCAGTCATAGACCGCTTCTATGTCCGCGTATGTATCAAATTCGCTTGGCTAGATTATGGAAAAAGAAAAAAAAATAAGGAGATGTAACTTGCCAGCAAAATTCAAAACTCGCTCCCACGTCCTTAAATTCTTGCTTAACAATTAAAGGACATACCTTTCCTGTAGATGCTCCATAGCCAGAATAGTCATATCTGCATAGTAATTGAGATGGATTAAGAAAGAGTTAAAATTAAGAGGGATAACTTTTTAGAGTAGCAAACAGTACAACTTATTCCGAAACTGGTCAAAGAATAATAGCTTATATATTGGGTTGCAACATGAGAATGTACCGTAAAACATGAGTTGGGTATTGAACAAATTGGCAATTTCATAAACAAAAATGTTCAAGAAAATGACATTAAATCAAGGATGTGAAATGATTCCTCTTTGGTTAGTCGGGAACACACGTGTCTGATATCATGTCAAGAAATGGAACTTGAGCCTAACTCAACCCCAGACGCTAGCTCATTAGGGAAGTATTGCCCAAGTTCATATAAGGACACAACTAGCCCATTCCCCAACCAATGCGGAACTCCAACAAATACAAATTAAGGCTTCATCAGATTACTGACTGGTCACAATTAAGTCAAACTCACAAAAACAAAATTACTGCACTCTCATTGAGTCCCTAATATGCAGCAGCTCAACACGTCTGTCAAACTCACTGAAGAGGACTTGTCCTATGGACACTGTATGTATATTGGAAGAAAACACATGATAGAGCAAGATCAAAGGCAAGTCTCAGAATTAAGGGCAATGCTTTATTATTCCCTCTACAAAGTAGGGACCCATGTCTCTATCCAACCCCACAAGTGAAACCCCATTTCACTTTTACATTTCATTCTGTAGATGAATAGCTAGTGAAATCTATCACACTACATATAAGGACAAAGAAAATAAAAAACTTGTAACTGTTGGAAAAAGACTAGTGATTTGTAACAACAATGAAAATTCACAAGGCAATGCTTTTACTTTTTCCAATTCTCAGTAAAAAGAAAGAAAGATGAAAACTCACTGTCAAAACACAACAAAAGTTTACAGATCAAAAGGCACTGATGAGGAGAAAATAAATCAGAGAACCTCCAAGAAACAATAGAAGTTCAAAGGTTCATTAAACCATGAATATTTTCACTGAAAACCATGAGATCAACATGCTAGTAACTGGCAATATGGAGGTGAAAGAACAACAAAAATTAAGTAAATCTCTACAGAAAATATGAAAAAAGCTTAAATATTTTTTCCAGCTACAGAAAATGGGCTAAAAAGTGACCTTTACCAACCCATGAGAGAGAAATAGCAACCTAGGTACATGGCAAAAAGGGGAGAGGAGATAAAGACCCATTATCTCACCCCCAAACCCCAAACACAAAGAAAATAAAAATTCTTGAATTTTTTTTTACCAAGATTTACCATTTCAAGCTCAGATTTTTACAAATCACCATAGAAATCAATCTCAAAACATTAACAGAGAAACAAGTATCTCCACACAAGATTCTTCTAACACACATGCCCTACATAAGATTCTAAAAAACCCCAAAATCTAACATCATTTTTTTAAAAAATAGCAAAAGGTTGAGATAACAAAAAAAGGAAGGAAAGAAAAGCAGACCCCATAAGGTTGACTCTGAGATTAGCTTTAAGCTGAACAAACAAGTCATATAGCTGTCCCAGATCAGCAGCATTGCCGTGTGAGTAAAGCACAGTAAGTTTAGCATATGGATTTTTCAAGTAAAAAGCTACAATCTTGTTGCCCCTTTTGGTGTCAACCAAGAGCACATCAAGAGAAAGATCATCAGCAGCACCAGAAATAGGCATAGAAGATGTAGTAGAAACAGCAACAAGTCTTCCATCATCCTTTTTCTTGACTTGGTATGTAGCTGGTGATGGAGGAAAGAAAGCAAATTTTGCTGCCAACTGAGATATACAACAACCCATTACGAGCTGAATGGTCTCTACAGACCCAACTCATGAATGCATGTGAGCAAAATGAACAGAAAAAGGGTAAATAGGGGTTCTTGAATTTAGTTGAAATTAAAGATTTTTATGGGGTAGGTTGAAAAAATGGTGAATTTTGTTTGGTTCTTTGAAGGGGAAAAAGGGAAAATAAGTGGGTAAAAGAGGGAGGTGAGTTTTCCAAGAGTTTGGACTGTATGTTTAGCTAAATAAATGTAAAAGATGATATCATTTTTACATATATTTTGTTGGTATTCACTACACACATTAAAAAAACAGGGTGTTCTTGAAATGACTGTATGGACTGTGTGTGTGACTGTGTACTGCTATGGAAAACTGAAGAGTTTTGAGGGATTTTGGCAGAGAGAGAGGAGAGCAAGTATGTGTTGTTGTGCTTGAGACTCTGCTTTTCATTTGGAAGCATAAGAGCCAATCCAAAAAGAAAAGAAAGCTGATTTTTTTAAAGAGAAGTATTGAAATCACCCTCCACTCGAGACGAGGGCAAATTATTAGTTTTATGTTTAAATTATTATCAGACTTAAAAATATATTTTTACTTGATTAATTGAATTAAAATACAATTCTGACCTTATAACATGAGTGAAATACACCCCTAAATTTTCCTCAAGTTTAATAGTGTTTTCAATATTTTTCTTGGTTTTTTTATTAAGGGACGCATGCTCTTACAAGAGTTTAAGACTATATGTTATGTCATGTTGCAGATTGACAGTGTATCTAAGTTTAGTTAATCAAGTAAATTAATATTTTTAAGTTAAGCATCTCTCACTTTCAATCCGAAGGTTGCGAGTTCGAGTCACCAAGGGAGCAAAAGGGGTGGGAGCTCATAGGGAGGGTTAAAAAAATTTTATATATTTTTAAGGTTGTCAATAATTTAAAAACGTAATTGATAATTTGCGTCAAGTTTAAAAGTATTTTCAATACTTCTCTATTTTTGTAAAATATATAGTCTAATATAAAATATATTACTAGCCTAATTTATAATATTATATTGGATTAAAGCATTATATATGAGGTATCAACCTTATTGTATATAAAAAAATGTTTATTATAACGCGCTAAATAAATAACAAACCCAAATTATGAACTATGTGGCCAGGGGGATGGGGCGGATCTTAGACCTCATGCGGAGTAGTGTTCATCCAAATTCACTCGGATAAAAAATTACACAATTTTTTATTTTTATATATATGTATAGATCATGAATTTCTTGATCATAAGAGTAAAAGTCGACTCAGTAATTTAACAGTTTCAGCATTAACCTTAAGATTTTAAGTTCAAATCTCATATATTATAATTTTATTTTTTAAATTACCTCGATAAAAAATTTAGATTTATTATTATACATAGCATAAATATTTTATTTCAATAGATATAATGCGTAATTATTATTCTTTTTGCAAAGGGTCTTTTCTTTTAGTAGGGGAGTGGGTATGAGGAAGTGGGGGTCAGCAAATGCGACTTAAAATTTAAATGGGATTTAAAATTAAGTTTGAAGGACTGATTAATTGAAGTGTGTCAGATTGACCAATGTGGGTTGACAATTCATATCACTCGAGCTGAAAGCAGTAATTTGGGTGGGTAGGTTAATTTTATTAATTAAAAAATAATTACTGTCATATAATTTTAAACAAAATTTCATATTGTAATATGAGTAATATTTTAGAATTTCATTTGTAGAAATTAAAATTTTAATAAAGTGGTTGTTTTTAAATTATAAAAACTTAAACACGCTTAGCAATTTTGTGAATGTTTTCTAGCTGATATGGTCACAATAGTTATTGTGTCAATGTGTAATTCATTATAAATATTATATGATCTTTTTAATAAATAATTTTTAAGAAAATAATGCATAAGATCTATACATAGAGCATATGAGATCAAGTGATTAGTTCAAATAAAATCATTTTTGTATTGTTATTTAATTTTAGGCCCCATTTAAATAAGTTATGTTAAAATTGCTATATTAGATCAAAATTCAAAAGTTGGAGTTTAATTTCTTAAAGATAATCAGAAGGTTGTTTGTTATATCTCGTGGTGAATCATCAGAAGTTTATTACAAATTTTATCAAAATTTTTGAGCGAATCATCTAAAAATTTAAGCAATTTACCTCGTGAGTTTGTAATAAAACAAATTCTAACGATTAACTGTTTAATAAAATTTTAATCAATAACCTCACTTTTTCAATAAAATACAACAAAAGTCTAAGTTAACAATATACTCTCTTTTTTATTTTATATGTCTTAGATTGTCTGAATCTTGAATTTTAAAAAGTAAGTACAATTTAAAACATTATGATCTAAAAAATTAAAGAAGATGCATAGTGTATCAAAATATCACTAAATCTTGTAAACTTAAACGTATCATATGAAATGTAATTAAATACTTACTAGTAATAATTCTAGAATATATTTTTTTTTTCCTAAAAGAAAATAAAATCAAGACATAAATATTGAATTAAAGGGAGTAATAAATTGGTAATAATGCAATAGTAAAAACACGAAAATTCAACACACTATTGGTTTGATTAAGTTCATGATTCACGATGTGCTTATCTAATTAAAAAAAGGTTTTTTTGGTTCAATTATTTGCTGAATTATTTACATAATGTCAAAAATAAAATAAAATTAGGATCTACACTAAAAATAGAAATATTTGATCTTTCAACAACTATGGGGAAAAGACCAGTTTCTGTATTGATAAAAAAAAAAAATGTCCCCAACCTATATATAGTACCTTAAATGGACCACAAGAAATTAATTAGGCAATGGGAATATATTTCAAGATGTCAACTTAAAAGTAAATAGACCACAAGAAATTGATTAGGCAAGAGGAACTAATTAATTAGTTTGGGATATGAACCCCCAAATGTACTTGGCATCCCTTGGTAGTACAAAAATAGAAGAAAATAATTGATAGAAACAATTGGTTAATATCTTCATTTATCTTTTTTTGTTTACCTATATTAATTGCAAATATTTATTTTTATTTGTGTAGTTTGAAAATTTAAGAGATAACTTATTGATTTAAATCCATTTTACTTTTATTATAATTTTTATTTTTATTTTCAATTCATTTTTCAATAATGACTAATAATAATTAGGAATGATATAAAAAATCTGTCATTTTATTTACAATTTCTTGACAGATATAAGAAGTCAAAGCATGAATGAAGAGAGTGCTACTTCTACAACTTCTTTGCATCGTCTACTATGAAATGTAAATTAGTTAATGATGTATGTATTTACGTAGCATATTAAACTTAATTAGAACAAATGGTATAATTATTATGAATTGTGGTAAGAAGTTGGATCCTTCCGCTTTAATTAGAGATTTTAAATTTGAGTCTTTGAGAATAAAAAAAAAATCTTATTAACAACGTTACTCTCAAAATTAGGTCATGCAATGAGCAAATTTAAATGTAATCGATACTCAATATAAAAATCAAACATGAATATACGATATACCTCTTATTATTTGTTATTTCTTTTAAAATTGATTAGCTAAATTCTACGTATTCCTGACAAACCAAGTTATTTAGTTAAACTTACTAGTAATAAAATCAAATACATTGCGGCGGAAATATTGAAGAAAACAACGAGGGAAAATCAATAATTTTGTTTTTGACGTTAAAAGTAAAAGTAGGGGACATAATTAAAATTAAATAGTGTTTTGGTTAAAAGTTAATGAACGATATGCCCTTTGTTGTCATCCCTAACTGAGTATGTTATATTTTCTTTCTTTATTTTTATTTGTCGCAACTTATTTTTTGAGAGCCCATCAATATTGGTTTTAATAACATTTTGAGATATAATTTTTTATTATATTTGTGTAATTTCTTAATAGTTTATAATTTTTTTATAAATTATTGAATTTATATAAATAATTTTAATTTTAAATGGTTAATTAAATTCACTCTTGAAAAACACTAAGTAACAAGTATATTTTTAGAAAAGAAAGAATACTACATCAGACTTTCTTATAATCAATGCGTTAGAACTTAGAAATTACTAAAATAATTTTTTTTAAATCTTATATTTTGTGTTAATAGGCAACCAAACTATCTCATTGGATTAGCTAGGTAATGTCGAAAAAGAAAAAAATAATTTCTATAGTTCTATTATTATTTTTAGTTCAATTATATATCTTACCGAATATTCAAATGTCAGTATTATCGAAAATATAAATTCATTCTTCGATATTTATCATGTCTATTTTACTTTTCAAAGACCTTTAAAGCATGGTCCACCTAAGAGTCCATTTGAACTTGGTATATGGAATGGATCAACTACTTTTCAACGTGAATTAATGAAAAAAATTGTATTATAAACATGTTTTTTTCACTTATTTTTAAGTAACTTAGTTCATTAAAAAAAATGAATGATGGAAAATAATTTTCACTAAAAAATACTGAAAAGCTTCTTAATTTTTCACACAAAAACATTGCTATTATTTTCTCGTTGATTCAATCAAGTTATCTTTAAAAATAGGCATAGAAGAAATTTCAAAGGAAAAATGGCGTGTTTTTTTAGTAGTGAATCGTATTGAAATCTAATTCATATAAAGTTAAGGTATTGTTTAAACATATGCTATTTAGATTTCTTAAATGGTAGTATGTTTTTTCTTTATAAACATGAAAACGTCATAAATTTTAAAAACTTTCAATTTGTTTTAAAATTCTTATACAATTATATCAAATGAACAAATCATGACTCAAAAAATAAGATATCACATTATAGAGAGGCGTAACATTAATAAATGTATGTCTTCATTACAAATACATAAATATTTGTGATACAAACTTTTAAATACACATAATTTTATTATTTAAAAAATACTAATTAATAATTTTATATACTTGACATGAATAGAATAATTAGTGACATTTTTCCAAATCCACAAAGTTTGATTGACAGAACACCCAATTAGATTAGACTTATCCTTCTTATCCAATAGAATAGAAAAATGTAGACCCGATCGACTGACCCGACCCGGTTACCAAAGAAGCAGGCAAAGTGGGTTCACGGGTGGGTTTCTGCTACACATGCACCACACAGATTCGATCGTGCAGTCTCGCATCAGTCCACCACGTGAGGAACACGTAGGCCCCCACGTGTCATGTCAAATCAGCCTGAATAATCATTTGTTTCTTTGACTTTGCAAGAATTTTCGTGATGAGTGTGGGCCCCATTTACTTAATTACTCCAACGTGGGTCCTTGTTCCGTTAATTTGACTTGACACAAAATTTAAAAAATAAATAAAAAATTTGAATCTTATAATCTTAAAGTAAAATTTTGTCAAGTATATCATGATATGCTTGAATATGTCATGTGAAAAAATTGAATTAATGTGTTACCAACAAAAGTGATTACTTTCAAAATTAATTAAAAAGAAAGTCATTTTTTCTTAACGGAGAGAAGTAATAAAAATAAAATAATCTGTTGGACAAGCCAGCAAACTAGAAGTTGGGTTTTTACACTTTAGATTTTGTGTACCTGAAGGTGATGGAAACTTGATGTGTCACCCTTTCATATGATGCCACGTGTAGTATTAGGTTTTGCTGTAACAATGTATAGTCAATTACTAAAATATATACATAGGAAAAAAAAAATCTAAAATAATTAATCAAATTCTATACGACGACGAGCACTATTGAGAGAGTATGCAAAGAGGTTTTTAACTTGAGATCACTCATTTGAAAGATCATTTACTCATTAAACTCGTTTCGTTCTGAATTGGGATAAAGTAGCAACAATCCTATATATAAGGAAAAAGGTTAAATATATCCTAATTTTGGTGAAATGATCTAAATTTATCACCCGTAAATAATCTGTAGGAAACTTTTCCGAGTTCTTTCAAGAAACTCACTAAGGTAGAGTAATGGTGGTCATCACTTGGTACATTGAAAGTGAAGCGAATCAATTGGTATATGGTGATTAATTTAGGTTGATAATGAATAATGAGCGAAAAAATGTGATCTTCACAATTCATAAAATTTGGGGTTAAATTTGAACTATTTCAAAAGCGAATAATTTGATCATTTTTTCTTGTAAAAATGTCTCATGTGTGTGGTAACCTTCCATCGTTGATAAATAAAAATATAATTAGACCAATCTTGTAATGAGAGAATATATATAATTGACAAATTTAGATTGCTTCACAAAGTTCAAGAAAATATTGGAACCTTTTTCCAACATAAAATTTACTTAATAATAATTGTGCCCCATAGATCTTGGGAATTTTTTTTTATGTAACAAAGAGAATTTTATTGTACCAATGATATTACGAGATTGCAACAAACATAAGGGAAGTGCTAAATAAAAAAACTACAACATTTTTTTTTATTTTAAAACGAACTAATCTTTTTTCCATTTTTTAGTTAAAATGTATTAAAGTTAAAAGGGTAAAAATGTTTAAAAAGGTAAAATAACATAGATAAAATATCATTATGGCCAAATTTTCTGACCAAAAAGATTTTTTCCAAACATAAATACATTAATAATACTTTTTTTATTTCTAAATTTTTTTGTTGGATCAATCACTTGAGATTTTAATTTCTTTTTATCTTCATCCAAATTCGATGTGGAAAATATAATCACTTCCTATAGACTCGTTGAAACACCACAACCATTGCAAATACTTCAATATTTCTTATATTAGGCTTGGTGAAGTTTCAACCATTGAACTTCAATCTAAAATCAACTTTTAACTAATGCTTATATTAAGAGAACTAAAAATAACAATAAATTTAAAGATATTAGTACTCCTACTTAATTATAACTTATTATTAAAACATATAGACACATTATAGATGATACACAGACACATCTCATGCTAATGTAATGTTGACAACAAAATAAAATCAGAATCTCACATGTCACAAAGTAACTTCAACCATAATTCAAATAATCAAAGGAAATAATTGAGATAACATTGGCAAGAATAATAATTATAGCAAACAAGAAAGGATAACATTGAGGAAGTTTTCTAAATTCATTATAAGATGAATAATTTTTCGCGACTATAAATATACATATTAACAAAGTATGTTAAAGTCTTTATCAACGTAACATTAGTTAATTGTCTGTAGATCTAATATCGTTATAAACTTTAGAAACATTTACAAAAAGTGTTAAACTATTTACGATAATTAATTTTCAAGATATTTTTGACGTTGTAATTGAATAGTACGCCCCTTACGGCACACCTATAATAATAAATTGATTAAATAAACATTGGCATCTGAACTTATATTAGAAAACAAAATAATGAAAGTTGTACAATTGCATTTGAATGTGACATGATTCTTTAACCTCGTGTAACTAACATTACTTTATTTGCATTTTATTTCATTAATTGAAAATAAAATAATAATTGTCCTCGTAGCCATACGTTGTATATAGATGTACTTTCCATATTTCTCTAACTTTTTTTTTAAGAGGATGCACCTTGTACTTGAAATGATTTATATAATATTGTTTCATGTATAAAAGAGCTACACAATTCAATGAGAAGTATATATTCCCTTTGTTCAATTGTTTTTTCTTACTTTTCAATTTAATTCCCTTAAAGATATATATCTTTTTCTTACTTTTCATTCTTATTCTGCATTTTAATATTTAAATATAACTTTTTGTTAACAAAATGATATTTCTTGCTTCAATTAATTTCATTTCTTCAATCTAGCTGAAAAAACAACCGAAACTTGATCGAATCTAACCCATACACTAATTTCAATCACTAATCATTCCAAAATAGAAAAAAAAAATAAAGCAACATGTCATCTTGATTGATTTATTTTTAATTAATTGAAAGTGTAGGCCAAGTGTTTTTTTGTTATAACTATTTCTTCTTATCCACAAACAAAAAAACAAACACACAAAAGCAAAATCTATGCTTTTATTGAAGACCATAATTTTTTAATTTTTAAATATGTTATTGGAGTTGGGAAAGTGCTTGTGATCTTCCCTTCACATAACAAACAAACACCAAAAAGAAGGGACAAGATGCAAAGTTGTTGTGTATTTATTTATTTTTATATTAAAAGTTGCAGAACATTTATTGAGCAAAACATGAAAATATTATATTTTTAAAAGTTAATTGGAGATCTCTTTTATATGCTTTTTAATGAAAAAAAAGAAAAGGAACCCTTTCGAGTAGATTCTATAAGGAGTTAGGACAGTTCTTACTTTCCTACTTTCTTGTCTTTAAGCATTGGCACGTGAGGGCCACCACCTCGTGACTACTTTATACTTGTTTCATTTATCCCTGTCGAGTTTAAATTCTAAGTATGAAATCACGTCTCATAAGGACTATTTTAGTGCTATTATTAAACTTTTAATATGATTTTAAATTTAATAGTACCTCAATATAAATACTGAATGACAAACGTGAAATAATAAAAGATAATAATCATAACTATAATCTGATACATTATAATTATTTTTGAATAGGATTATAAAATAATAGTTTATTTTTGAAAATATTTTTTTCCTTTTCTGAGATGTGATGTAGTACTTCATAGAATTGATTACCAAAAAAGGAACTTGAGTTTGGAAACAAAAAATTACAAATTTTGGGGAAAAGTTGAAAATAGTATTTAAAAAATTGAAGTTGTGTATGAACATTAATACAAATTGATTTTTTATTTTGAATTTTTGAGAGTGATTTTGAATGAAAATAACTTTTTTCGGAGTTTTTTGAATAGTTAAATTCTGAAGAATGATAACTCTATGATCAAACAATTTTCCTTAATAAATGAAAAATATCAATAGTCAAATATATTGGCTCTTAGCTTTTAAAAATCTACCAATACATTAGAACTTTGCCATTTTAAACATTTCATCAAATAATTATTCTAAAAAAGATAAAGACAGTCATTTCAGTATGAGGAATCACTTAATTAGCATTTTGTGGTAATTTTATTTTCAACAGACTGTCAATAGCATAATGTTATTTCTTCTTTAATTTAACCTCTTAATTATACTTTAAGAATTTGTCTACCTTAACTTATAAAAGTTTAATTATTTTTGAATTTTGAAATGGGCATTAATGATTTTTTGGGTGCTTTGGGGCGCTAGATCCATAGGCTATAACACACGAAAAATCGAGAAAATCGGGTAATTTCTAAAAAGGGCTTGTAAATGCGGGAATGGGCGTGAAAAAAATGGTGTGAGTATACGTGGTGGTTCCCCAACTCATTACGGAGGTCCTCATAAAGTTTTTTTAGAAAATTTTTTTGGGTGCTCCGAGGCGCCAGATCCATGGGCTATAACACACAAAAAATCGGGAAAATTGGGTAATTTCTAAAAAAGGGCATGTAAATGCGGAAATGAGCGTGAAAAAAATGGTGTGAGTATATGTGGTGGTTCCCCCACTCATTACGGAGGTCCTCATAAAGTTTTTTGAGAAAAAAATTTATTGTGCTCCGGGGAGCTAGATCCATGGGTATAACACACGAAAAATCGAGGAAATTGGGTAATTTCTAAAAAGGACCTATAAATACGGAAATGGGCGTGAAAAAATGGTGTGAGTATACATGGTGGTTCCCCAACTCATTACAGAGGTCCTCATAAAGTATTTTGAGAAAAAAAAAAATTGGTGCTCCGAGGCGCCAGATGCATGGGCTATAACACACGAAAAATCGGGAAAATAGGATAATTTCGAAAAAAGGGCTTGTAAATGAGGAAATGGGCGTGAAAAAAATGGTGTGAATATACGTGGTGGTTCCCCAACTCATTACAGAGGTCTTCATAAAGTTTTTTGAGAAATTTTTTTTGGGTGCTCCGGGGCACCAGATCCATGGGCTATATAACACACGAAAAATCGGGGAAATTGGATAATTTCTAAAAGGGCATGCAAATGCGAAAATGGGTGTGAAAAAAATGCTGTGAGTATACGTGGTGGTTCCCCAACTCATTACGGAGGTCCTCATAAAGTTTTTTTAGAAAAAAAGTGCTCCGGGGCGCCATATCCATGGCGATAACACACGAAAAATCAGGAAAATTGGGTAATTTCTAAAAAAGGGCATATAAATGCGGAAATGGACGTGAAAAAAATGGTGTGAGTATGCATGGTGGTTCCCCAACTCATTACGGAGGTCATTATAAAGTTTTTTAAGAAAAAAATTTCTTGTGCTCGGGAGCGCTAGATCCATGGGTATAACACATGAAAAATTGGAAAAATTGGGTAATTTCTAAAAAAGGGCTTGTAAATGCGGAAATGAGCATGAAAAAATGGTGTGAGTATACATGGTGGTTCCCCAACTCATTACGGAAGTCCTCATAATTTTTTTTAAAATAAAAATTGGGTGCTCTGGGGCACCAGATCCATGTGCTATAACACACGAAAAATTGGAGAATTTGGATAATTTCTAAAAAAGGCCTGTAAATGCGGAAATGGGCGTGAAAAAATGATGTGAGTATACGTGGTGGTTCCCCAACTCATTACAGAGGTCCTCACAAAGTTTTTTGAGAAAATTTTTTGGGTGCTCTGGGGCGCCAGATCCATGGGTTATAACACACGAAAAATCGAGAAATTTGGGTAGTTTATAAAAAAAGGGCCTGTAAATGCGGAAATAGACTTGAAAAAATGGTGCGAGTATACGTGGTTGTTCCCCAACTCATTACGGAGGTCCTCATAATGATTTTTTTTTGGGTGCTTCGGGGTGCCAGATCCAGCCTATTATAACATACGAAAAAATGGGGAATTTGGGTAAGTTCTAAAAAAGGACCTGTAAATGCGAAAAAGGGCGTGAAAAAAATGGTGTGAGTATATGTGGTGGTTTCTCAACTCATTACGGAGGTCCTCATAAAGTTTTTTGAGAAAAAAAAATTAGGTGCTCGATGCCATATCCATGGGCTATATCACACGAAAAATCGGGAAATTTCTAAAAGAAGGCATGCAAATGCGATAATGAGCGTGAAAAAAATTGTGTGAGTATACGTGGTGATTCCTACTCACAAAAAAACAAGAAAATCGTGTAATTCAAATAAATAACAATTAGTACTCTATAATTCTATTATGAAATTTGATAACCTTACTAGTATATTTACTACTAGTTTCACTAGATGCATTCATCCGATTGCACAAAATATGAATTGTACTACATTAAGCGTTAATGCATTATGATGTCTTTTTGCTTTAATACGTAGAAACCAAAACTTTACAAAGAAGACTTTCTTTTTTTTCTTAATTACAATTGTTTCTTAACACAAATAAGGTTTAGACAAAAACTATTGAATTTTGTCAAATTCGTGATTAGAACTCTTTGATCTGCTCCGACTAGTGTGCACCATTTCAAGAACATATAAGCGCTTTGTAACAATTTTTTAATTTTCCACAGTTCTTTATCTAGGGATGGCAATGGGGTGGGGCGGATGCGGGGCATGGTGGGTTTAAGGCTAAGTGGGGCGGGGCGGGTTGAAGTGAATTTTTTTTAAAATTAATGCAGGTTGCGGGCATACGTAATTTTATGTGGGTTCAAATTTAATTTTAACTTTTTACATGTTATAAGAGTGATAGAACATTATTTATTAAGATAATTTCTATAAAGCTACTAAAATATTAAAAATAGTAAATGAAAATGGTTCAATAAAAAGTAATACAATTTCTTACATGTTTCGCAATTGACCTCTAATAAATAAATTTTTAAGTCGCTATCCTATTAAATTAAGGGAAAAGGGTCTGCTATATCCTTAACTTTGTCATTTTGAGCTGATATACCCTCGTTATGAAAGTTGCTCATATATACCCTACTTATATACAAATGACTCTCATATACCCTTTTCCTCTAATGGAAATGAAAAAAAAATAGTTTAATTTTTTATTATTTTTAAAAAATAATATATAATCCCATATGAGTATATTTAATCCTCCTCAAACATATTTTTTTTAACTTTTTTGTTTTCAATGACTAATTTAAATTTATTATTTTGATGGTCAAATTTATTTATGTTTCACTTGTAAAACTTATTATAGATGACCAATTTTTTTTCTTCAAATACAAAAATTAAATTACAATATAGACAAAAAAAATAGTTTTAAATTATAATATAGCCACAAAAAATAGTTTTAATTTTTTTTCTTTACACCAAGGAATGAAAGAAAAAAATAA
This sequence comes from Solanum tuberosum, assembly GCF_000226075.1. Taxonomy (NCBI): domain Eukaryota; kingdom Viridiplantae; phylum Streptophyta; class Magnoliopsida; order Solanales; family Solanaceae; genus Solanum; species Solanum tuberosum. The sequence continues at coordinate 967,517 of NW_006239074.1, read as the reverse complement.
AATAAGGATAAAAAACTCAAATAATTATAATCAAAGAAGTCAAGAAATAATTTATGTATGAAAAAGATTAAAATATACCTTGAACTTTGCTAGAAGAATCATATATACCCCTCAATAATATTTAAGAAAATTAAAAGTCAAAAATATAAACTTAAAACTAATTTTTTCACTTCCGTTAAATGAAGGATATATGTGAGCTCATTTTGTAACGGCAGGGGTATATGTGAACCGTTTGTATAACGGTAAAGGTATATATGAGCCACTTTGATAACAAGGGACATATCAGCTCCAAATGACAAAGTTGAGAGGTATATCAAATCCTTTTCCCTTAAATTAATGTAACTTAATGAAAAAAATAATTTATATTTATGAATTTTATTTTTAGTATCAAACTTAACTAGAAAAAGAAAATATTAAAAAAGTTATGTGGGGCGGGTTCATGCAGGGCAGGTTTATGCAGGGCGGAGTGGGACGAGTTGAAAATGAAAAAAATTGTTATGCGGGGTGGGGCAGATTAAAAATTTTGCGGGTTAAGCTCAACCCACCCACCCCATACCGCACCGCCCCATTGTCATCCCTATTTGTATCATACTCAAAGTACTTACAAACTCATTAACATAATTAGCAGATAAGCTGAGCAATTCTTCTTAGAACTAGATACCTTGATACTCTTTTGATGATTGGTACAGTACAATGTGGCAATTTCACAATACAACATGTTAAATGGATTATTAAAGCTATTGTAGCAAATGTGGCAATTTCTTCAGCTTGCAATCCAGAGTTCATTCAATGTTGCATTTTCTGTACATTATAGATAGTTTATTTTTCTTCCAAGATCCATAGATGTTTATTAACCAGTAGCAAAGCGAAGAACCTGCAATAAGAAAATAAGTAATCAGAAAGTTGCAACTATGTTATTCAAAAGGAACAAAAGAGATTAAATTTAAGAAAGAATAGAGAAGTATCACTTCCTTGCTAAAACTGTGACTTTGTAAACAGACTCTATAGTCTATTTGCTAGAAACAATTCCAAAAATATTTATTTTATATCAATCAACTACGTCTCAATCTCAAATTTGTTGGTGTCAGTTAAAGATTGATATATGCAATCAAAAATCAATCCTTTCGTAGAAATTAGACGTCACCAACTGATACAGGAATGGCTGTCAAGACTCAGGAGAGGTGTCAATGGTAACCAAAACGAAAAAGAGGAAGAAAAGGAGACATGGCTGCAAGTACCAGCCAAGACCAACGATGTTGTTGGTCTTCAAACGGAAACAAATTGTAATAAACCAATTGAGTAAGTTTGTAAGGGGTTTAAAAGCTCAATTGTAAAGATAAATAAACAATATTGATAAAGCATCATTAGTTAAGAATCCTCCGCGAACAATAAAGTGTTCTAACTGTTTGAGAAAGGCTTTCTACTTTTAGATACCTCAAGGAAATTCTCATTTGAACAAGACCCTCACTTACTATTCAGGTTTTCGACATGTGATGATGGCAAATTTGATGAGACCTTTCTTGTATCCTTCAATCATTAGTGGCATTGCCAGTGCAGCTTTGATTGTCTTCCATCCTGATAAGGTAACTCCAATAAATCAAATACGAAAAATGGGTGCCTTAAATTTTTAGTAGTAGTACACATTTTGGCAAGACACAACTTACCACTGCGTAGTACTGATGTGAAGCCCTTCCATGTCAGTGCTGATTTTATGACTGCTGGCCAAAATGGAGCAACATTCTCAGACCAATCTTCTGCCTTGATATCCTGCCAGTAGCCACAAGATTAGCGGGGAACGAAAAGAGTATGTCTGAGACTGGTTCACGACATAACTAATAGCAGTTAGTAGAATTAATTTACCTGAAGAGAGTTGGATTGAAGTAACCTCACATAATCAGCAGTGGAACACCATGCCGGAAGATAGAAGGCTTTACATATCTTATTTAGCAGCTCTTTTTCCTCTGGAGTCAGAGATTCCTCTGAAGGGGAAAGGTCCCTGTGGCACCATGTGACAAGGATGATTGTGCCTCCTGGTGCAGCCACTCGAGCTAATTCGCCAACAAACTAACAATTAGGGAAACAAGGTTAGGAAAAACACTGCACAATAATTAGTGACAAGTGCGCCCCCATGTACATTTTCTGAAGTTCAAATATACAACGAGATAAGTAAAAAACATGTATCAGATATAATGAACCTTTTCTTTGTTTGGCATGTGTTCTCCACTCTCCATGGACCAAACCAAGTCGAATTGCCCATCTGGAAAAGGCTGATTCAAGGCGTCTGCTACTTGAAATGAAACCTGCTCATTTATATTCCGGTTAATGAACAGAGAGGCAAATTTTATGTAAAAACATATAAAGATATCACAATACGTTGTAGGAGTGGGAGCCAACAGGGGAAAGGTTACGTTGACATACAAATGATATTGAGGAGAAAACCAGTTAACTTTCCTCTTTATTAGCTCCCTTTAGAAATCAGTCCAATTAAAATAGCGTAAAGGGAATCCAAATAACTAATGCAAAATTAAGTGTTTTCACAACTAACTGAAAAAATGATCATACTGTGTCATTTTAGAGAAACACTTCCTGGTGGATGCTGCAATATACAGCCATTATACGTGTAAAAGTTATCACATGGATTTATGTTCAGTACAGAATCTCCTGATAACTATGTAATAATGATTCACTAAACATCAACGAGCAGAAGTTTTGCACAATGAACGTAGCTTTAAGAACTCGCTCATTAAAACACATACTATAAACTATCCTCAGTTCTATGAATCAATAAAATACCATTAGTGTTTAACTTATTCAAGGAGACATGCTAAAGTGATTTAAGTTTCTCACACATAGCGTTGTAAAGCAATTTCTAGCTCAAAAGCATATACCTTATCCCCTAATCCCTGAGCATCAGCAAGAGCTTGAGCCCTCTCTGCTTGTACAGGACTCAAAGTGATACCTTTAGCTGTAGCGCCATATTTCTTTGCAAGGTACCTAGAACTGCCTCCTATGCCACATCCAACATCAACTATGGACGTTGGTTTTTTCGCTGGATCTTCTGCACATATACAATATGCTAGTAAATTAAGGTACTCATTATAAGAACAAAAAAATGATTGATTTCAGAATACATAATTACAAAAGAAGGAAGCTTCAATAACACAGTTTCTCATCATTCATGTAGGAAAATCAATCTTACAACATGCAAGTACTACCAAGTCGGATAATTAGAAAAGTTTTCCTTGCCCTGACATGAGTAACAAAAAATCCTATGAGAAGCATGATCGCCAGCCAGTGGAAGGTTATTTATATTTCCCCAATCCATGCACTAATTTACCCTGTATAAATTGCCTTTGTATAACTAGGTTCAGGACAATTATATCTTAGCCAGTCACAAGAATGACTCCATAACCTTCCTTTTCACTAATTTTCCAACCATGAAAAAATCCCGAGTTTATGCATCTGCAAATATCTACATAAATACAAATAGTTGAAATAATAAGAGGATACAAAACAACTATTGTATACAACTCATATGGAAAACGTTGGATTGTTAATTCCAACATGTAAGATAGCACAACAACATACCCAGTGTAATCTCACAATTGTGTTCTGGGGAGGTTAGACTGTATGCAGACCTTACCCCTATCTCTTGGAGGTAGGGAAGTTGATTTCTGAGTGACCAACATCTAAGATGGGCACAAATATCAAAAAAAGCAAAGTTTAGCTTTACGAAAGTGACAATTAATATTGCACAATCTAAAACCTAACAAATGGTCCATAGAGACATAAATATAAATGAAGTCAAGCTACTATTAACAACACTATAGCTTGCCCCCATGCTACCACTAAAACTCAATCAAATAGGAGCTGAGGACCACAATACAATTTCTTACACCTAAATCCAAGATCATGTAGGCGGATCCAAAATGCTACCGTAGTGCATAAATCCAGATTATTCGGACTCCAATGCAGATACCAGATGTCAAATAGGAAACCCATAAGCTGTTACTAGCTATCAATATATTCAGAACCAAAACAAAACAAAAAAGTTCTCGTCTTTCTCACATAATCTGAAAAACATCATCTACACCCTTTACTCTTCAGAGTTCAGCCTTTTTGTCTTCAACATCTTGTTTCCCCATTTCTTGAACTCAAAGTCAATAGACCCTTCTTTTTCCTTGGAAAGAAGTCCAACTTCTTAGCTTCTTCTATGGATAATAACAAAAGAGCTCTAAACCTAGAGGCAGATTCTATCAATACAGATTAGAGGCAGAGTGTTCGATTAATCCAAATTCACGTTGAAAAATCTCATATTAGGTAAAGTGCTTCCTAACAAAGTGACTTCATAGGACTCGAACCCGAGACCTTTACTTACCACTCTACCACAACCCGTATTGGTACTGGGGCAGAGCTAGTATCCAAAACCTTTCAAGCAGAAAATTACACTATTTATATATGATTAAAATTATTTTTATGTATATATACAAGATGTTACCCCTTTCAACTTCAACTTTTTCATATTTTGAAACCCTAAAAATTCTCACTAGTCACTATCGCCAACAACAATAGTCTATTTCCGATAGACCCTCAGTAAGTAAAAAAATGAAAAAAGAGGTAGTAGTAATACTAATACTCTGGGAATGGGAGAATCCCATTTTTACCAGAAATAGCAGCAAAACTTAGCGCCTTTTCAATCATACGGATCTGAGCAGCACGATGATCAGAAAGTTCTACAGATGACTGAGGTTCATAATAACCATGATGCATATGGTCACCCCAAATATCTTCCCAAATCCCAGAAGACTCATCATATAAATCTGCAATTCCTTTTTTCAACTCCTGTTGATTCTGTATTCCAACTTCTACTGATGATGAAGACACAACATTCATATCAGTAACACTAGCCATTCTTCTTCTACTATTACTACTACAAGTAATGATTCTTCTCCTAGTATAATTTTGAATAATATTACTGTGAATCTGGGGTTTATGAAGAGCGAAGATAACAGAGGAGGAGGAAGATGAAGGACACGTGGGGTTCAATGATTGGATAGTACAAGCGGAATAGCATTGGCTGCCCATTATGATTTATTACTATATACTATCTATAGAAATAATTTAGGGGACAGTTGAAACAATGAAATAAGGAGAAACAATGAGCTAATAATAATTGTTTGTTTATTTATTTACTACAGCAGCAATATTGGAGTTTCCAAAAGATATGGAAAGTGATAACATCACATGCCAAAAAATTACGCAGGTATACGTGGAGTGTTACATATCTTTAATTTCTGCTTATATTTGGATGCTAAACCGGAATACTAGATAGAGAATCTAAATTCGATTAAATCTGAATCACACATTATTTAAGATTTAAATTTGAGATATTTAATTAAAGATGTACTCACTTCGTTCCAATTTATGTAGTACTTTTCTAATTTTGAGATTTCAAACAAATCTATCTTTCACCTAAATTTTTCATGTCTTTTAAATATTTTGTAGGGAAAGGGGTCAAAATACCCTTAAACTATGTGAAAGGAACAAAAATGTCTTTCGTTTATAATTTGGTTCAAAAATGCCCTTACCATCAATACTTTGGTTCAAAGATGCCCTTGCAGTCAATACTTTGGTCCAGAAATGCCTCTATAGTTACAAAATGGGTCAAAAATGTCTTTTTACGAATAAATATATATATTTTTTCTTTTTAAGCACATCTTCTTCCTAATTAAAATATTATTAAAGAACACTATTCTTGTTTTTTCTTCTAAAATCACTTTAACAAATAAAAATGTAGAAAAATATTTTTGTTCTTCTTAATCTCATTTTATCAATTAAAATAGAATAACTTCATGTACCCTTTCGACAAATAATATATGTCATATATATATAAGATCATCGTAAATCCATCATTAATTGATATTTATATAACGATAAAAAATAATGATAATAAAATAAGAAATATGTTTTTCCTGAGTTGAAGTAAGATAAACATTTGCTAATTTAAAAAAACATTATTAGAAAAAGAATGTGTTAAAAAGAAAATAATGATATATTTATTTGGAAAATGAGCATTTTTTGTGACCCATAAAATAACAATAAGGGCATTTTTGGACCAAAGTATTGACGGCAAGGACATTTTTGGACCAAACTACAAACGGAGGATATTTTTGTTCATTTCACATAGTTTAAGGGCATTTTTGAACCAAAGTATTGACGGTAAGGACATTTTTTAGCCAAACTATAAACTTAGGGCATTTTTTGTTCCTTTCACATAGTTTAAGGACATTTTTTTTTACTATTTTCCCTATTTTGAATTGTCAATTATTATGACACATAATCATTTGTACGTAGTTTACAAATATATAAATTTCTTTTCAAAAACTTTGAAGATTTCATGTGCAAATTTCTTATCAAACTTAAATTATTTGACTTTCGAAAAACTAAAAGCGTCACATATATTGGGGTAAATGTAGTATCAATTTAGCAATGTACCACAACTCATATTGGTAAATAGAGAATTAAGTAGTAATTTCTACTTGTAATAAGAATAAAATATTTTTAAAATATCTATTTGATTATAAAATTTTGGTTTTTTTTTTTTTCAAATTGACCAATTTTTGGGACTTTAACTCAGTAAACTTTTAAATTTTTTTAAGTAAAATGTATGTTCAAATAAAATTCGAATTTTTAAGTTTCAACAACTTCATAATCTATGGCAAAGCAAAACCTAAAAGATTGATCCAAAACTATCCATGTGTTAATAATATAATTCAAAAATGTCTTTATTGTTACTTAACTATATTTTTAGAATGTTTTTCTTTTTCTAATAAGGATTTTTCTTTTCTTTTTAAACACTTATTTTTTATAATACTCTACATATTTTGTATTTTTCTAATAAAGATGCCGTTAACAATATGATTCAAGAATAGTACTTCTCATACAATTTCTCCATAACTATGATTAGAAAAAAAAATAGAGATGTTATGTAAATAATAACTAAAATATCGTTAAATTAATATGACCTTTTTCAAAGAAAAATTTGAATTAATGTATAACAATTCATTACTCCCACTTTAGAAAAATAAAGTATTCGCACTTTTACTTCTGTTTATTCAGTTTTAACAAATTGTGAGAATAAATATTTTTTTCATCATATTTATTTTTAACATTAATTACTTGTCACGACCCAAAATAACAAGTCATGATGGCACCTATGTTCCCAACCGATAGGTAAGCCAGCCTAATACTTTACCAATTCAATTCAATATTTAAAGTAGAAAGATAAGTGAAAACATCATATTCAATCACTAAGTCATTTAGAAATATGAAATGCGGAAATCTAAATTACCATCCCAAGATTTAGTGTCATAAGTACAAGAGCTTCTAAAAGTCACTACAAGTCTCTGTTTATATAACAAGTCTAAACATAAGAAATATCCTATCAGAATACCAAAACAACCTAATAACTAGAGATAGATGAAGGTATGGGCGGTAGAACATCCAAGCAGCTCACCACAACTTCAAGATAAACCAAACTCAGACTCAAGCTCCAAGAAATATGCTCGAATTCGAATACAATCTGCACCACAAAAGAGTGCAGCAAGTGTAGTATGAGTACGAAACCACGTGTACCCAATATATCTCATAGACCGACAACAAAGAAGTAGTGACAGGAGTATATAAGAAAATAATCCTTTAATTTTTACAAGTCCACATTATACTTATCAACCAAGTTTTCATCAATAGAGATAATTAAATGTCACGAAATGTTTAACCACCAATAACACACATAATCAACGAGAATGAGGGATGTAATGAGATGCAATGCAATGTGACACCATGAATAATATGCCTCAGATGCCAAGTACTCTCTCAACTGTATACACATGATACTCCTCGGAAATACATCGAGAGTCCATGACCCATGGGGGACTAGCGAGGTCCATATACCGACACGGACGATCTCCACGTGTCTGTGCGGATGATCTCAACGCACTATCATAAAATCAAACAATCCCCAGCACGAACGATCTCCACGTGCCCAAATTATAATTTTAACTCGATCTCAACACGGACGATCTCCACGTGTTAGACCTTTAATCATACTCAATCTCATGTCAATGCATGTGCACAGTATGATATCAATAAAAGAGGATTATGCAACATCTCAATAAATCAATGTCGTTATGACATATAATCACCTCAATTATCACAATTATACGGGTTCAATAAGGAAACACAATCATACAAAAGAAATCAAGTCACTAAGTACATCAGCTAATGCCCATATGATTTGGCATTCTCGAATTACAATCTATCATGTTATAGTAATAAACTTTCCCTTTAATAACACAGGTACTCGTACCAATGCCCGTCACACTATTGGTACGAGACCCCATCTTTCACCCTTACCAATTGTCTATTCCATTTTTTAATCTTTAATTAGAAAAACGTCCTTCAACGAAGTCTACAAAGTCTTAACATACCTCGAATGCTGAACACGTGTCATGAATCCTCAAGATTTTCCCCTTCCCTTTCGCAAAGCTTCAACATGTTCACAATCTATCACATATGCATTATTCATAAGTAAACGAATCTATAGACATCCATCGAGCTATACCTCTATCCCGAACCCCAAAACTTATTCAAACTTCACGAATGTTACCATCTTATTCCCCTTAAAATTTCGCACTTTTTAAATATATTATCGACTTAACCATGATGGTCACTCTTGGACCAATTAACCACTATTGGTAAACAATTGTGAACACCACCAGAATATTTCAAGACACAAAATATGCTACGAATTTAACTAAGTGATACAGTGATCCTGAACCAAAGCAACAAACAACATTTGTACTATCCACTACGCAGCACCTTACATCCACTCACCTATCATTAACTCAAAATGATATATAAATCTCATCCAACCTAATGACACCAAACTAACACCCATGATATATAATGAATTCCAAAATTTTTGGTGCCATCTAATATGTCAAGTCTCATATTCCTAGATTTTAAGCCTGGAGTTATATCTTAATTCCACTAAATAACATACTCTAATAGTGTTCATATATATCCATTATGCTTAATAATTAATAGTGACAAGAGTAGCAACAGAAACTAACAAAAATTTAACAAAAGACTCCAACTTCCAAGCCTTCATAATTACTATACTTCAGTTCCTTTTAAATGAATTACCACTTAAAATCAATGAGTCAATCATTACCGTAATGATTAATCTCTCCTAATTAACAATTAATTTTCCTACCAAAGAAACCATCCTACGGTATAGTGTCAAGTTCCAATATTTGCTTTCCTTAACTTTATTTATTATTTATGTTCCAGTCGAAATTTTATCAACACAATTCTATATTCATTAATGACAAATTCCGACCGAAATCTTGCTAGCACTGATTTGTTGGCAGCAATAACTTACAACATATTTCTAACCCGTTAAGCCAAATAAAATTCCTACCCAGACAACACATACACACACGACAATATCAACTTAAATTATTTTTCTATTACCTGGCAGATTTCGTGATGGTTGAGGTTATGCGATGATTCTCCTCGTCGTGTGCAGATAGAAGTTTTAGTGGGTTGTGGGGGTGACAAAGAATTATTAACCCTCAATTATTCTTAATTCATCTATTTACATGGGCCAAATTACTTGGGTATTAATTGAACTATGTATTTGGCCCACTACCTAATAACTATAATACTCATTAAATAAAAATTCATCAACTAGATACTCATAATTACTGAATAATTTAAAATACCCTTTTAAATTTTTTTTCCGGAAGAGTCAAAATAGTCCTAGTTCTCAAAACGAACTAGCGGGTCGTTACATTACTTATTCTCAAAATTATCTTCAGAACCTAATACTAAATATCAATTAATAAAGATAGCATAGTAAAATAATCACAATAACAATTATTTTTTAATAAATATAGAGAAAATGGCCAAATGCCCCCTCAACGTATATCCGGATTTCCAACTACACACTTAAACTTTACGGGAGTCCTATCACCTGCCTAAACTGTTTAAAAATGAAATAATTATACCCTTAAAAAGCCATAATCAGATCTATGGTGGCATGTGAATTTCACACATTTGACATGTGAAAAAGTCATTAAATATGTTTTTTTCATTTTTTATATCTCTTTACCCTTTTCTTTTATATTTTCACCCATCCCTTCCATCACCAAAGCACTTTCACCATTTTCATCATTACTAGAACACCATAAGTTCATCAAAACTGGGTCTTTAAAAAATACAGGTGAATAATGAACTGAGTCTTTGAGAAAGATAGATGAATGATGATTGCAGAACTCGTTCAGAGATATTTGGACATTGCTCTGATAATCTAAAAAATAAACTAAAAAAAGTGAAGGAATAGGGGAGAGAGGACGAACAAGGCAGAATATTGCCATTAATGAAGGTCACCGAAGCTCTCGAGAAAGACGAGGAGGAGGAGCCTACGATGTCTTCCACATCATCATCAATAATTTCGAAGAGGAAAAGCTTGATTCATCGACGATTGATGAATTAACGAGATTGATAGCGACAATTTTTGAGATGTAGTTGATTGACTGAGATTTGAGATTGATAATTAAAGGATCTATTAGTAAAAAAATTGAATTTGAAGTAAACACAGATCCCCCAAGATGCTAGTTCTTAAAAGGCAAGAAAGAAGAAAATTGGTGTGCCCCATTCTGCAGTTTCTAGTGCTGCCTCCCAAATGAGGTGAAGATACGAACATTTAATCGGTCAACGAATCTGGGAGGAATGTTCAAGAATCCTTGAACTCCATAGAGAGATTAAGCACAGTGTTGTCAAATAGTTGGGAGTCACAATGTGTTCATCTGTAAAATGTACACTTTTGTATACATTAAATATTACCTGTAAGAGAATGTGCACTTTGTACCCAAATAATTCATCAAGTAAATTGATATATTATATTAATTTTTTATTTTTTTTTAATAAAAAGCAAACCCAGGTTGATTTTTCTCAAATCAGATCTAAAGTATTTTGGGGTGATATGAATATGTAAATTTATCTACAATTGATTTAGGTTGATTGGTTTTGCAAGAGTTTTACATGGGTTTGAAAATTGGTTTGAAGTCAATAATGATAAACTCGATGGAGATGGTGGTGACAACAATGACTTAGAGATGGTGAAAGATGAGGAAATTTGATTTATATTGCTATGGACAAGAAATAAAACAAATAAGAACAAAAAATAATTTAAAATAAATATATTTATTGAAAAGGGATATTTAAAACAAAATTTTAATAATGTTTTGGCTGCTCACTCTCCCAAAGAGAGTGAAATACACTCACTTTGTCAGGTAAGCATTTAGGGAGGTAATAATTTCAGTCTTATAAAATTCAGAGGGGTAATAGGACCTCCGTAAAGTATGAGTGTGTAGTTGGGAATTGAAGGGTAGATTTTCTTATCTTATATAGAAGCCACAAATGAGCTTTTTCATTGGTTGCACATATAATTTATTGTGGTTACAGTTGTAGTTTAGTGGCAGAGTCAGAAACTTTATTAAGGGTGTCTAAGAATAATGATGTGGAGCTGTCAAAATAAACCAAAAATAATTGTGGTATATGAGGTTCAAACTCAAAACTCCTTCACTTAATGGACACCTAGTACCACTGTACCAAAGGTATAGCCTTTATCAAGGATGTCTAGTTTTAAATATATATCATTTGAAAGTAAAATTTGACATATATATATACTAGATAATGTGGCCCGTGCATAGCTCAGACCCAATAATATAAATAATATGTTTTGGGCAAATAACCGAGTTTTTGAAGCGATTGTTTACGTGGATAAAGGAATAACTTTTTTTTATCACAAACCTGTACTTTCTTTGACGCTATTTAAGGCATAATAAAACTACCCACATACAACATTTTTGAAATATTTTATCTTGTCAATTATCATGATTTATAGTATTTTTACAATAGATTCACTTCAAGAATCAGAGGATTTTTTTGTATTTTTTTCAAAACATATTTTATATTGTCAATTATCATGATTTATAGTATTTTTACAATAGATTCACTTCAAGAATCAGAGGATTTTTTTGTATTTTTTTCAAAACATATTTTATATTGTCAATTATCATGATTTATAGTATTTTTACAATAGATTCACTTCAAGAATCAGAGGATTTTTTTGTATTTTTTTCAAAACATATTTTATATTGTCAATTATCATGATTTATAGTATTTTTACAATAGATTCACTTCAAGAATCAGAGGATTTTTTTGTATTTTTTTCAAAACATATTTTATATTGTCAATTATCATGATTTATAGTATTTTTACAATAGATTCACTTCAAGAATCAGAGGATTTTTTTGTATTTTTTTCAAAACATATTTTATATTGTCAATTATCATGATTTATAGTATTTTTACAATAGATTCACTTCAAGAATCAGAGGATTTTTTTGTATTTTTTTCAAAACATATTTTATATTGTCAATTATCATGATTTATAGTATTTTTAAGCAATTTTTAAATATAAATATAAATAAAAAATAAGACAAATAAATTAAAATGGACCCAATATATGTTATTTTTGTTGTCTCAATTTATGTGACACAAATGAAATTTGGAG
>NW_006239074.1:916705-953818 GCF_000226075.1 Solanum tuberosum | reverse complement strand
AAAAAAAAAATTAAATATGCAAAATCTATACAAAAAGTACTATAAATTGTAATTTTTTGCCTATGAATATGATGAAAAAACACATTGTAAAATATTAGTTAAAATTCTTATAGTTTGACTCTAAAAAGGAAATCATAACAATTAAAAGTGCATAGAGAGAGTAATAAATAGGTAATTAAATTTCAAGAAGTTTAAAATAAAATGTTGAAAAAAAGAATTAGATAGACAACATATATTGAAAATTGAAAACATATAAATAATAAATGGGCCCAAATGAGGTCAAACTTTTTGGCTAATAAAGTAGTAGGTAATTAATGGTGTTAAATTGTCCAATAATATAAATTTTAAAGGTACAACCATAAAAGAAGAATGTACAATACTATCAAGCACATATCATCCAACACTTGTAATGTGATAAGAAATAGATATTCCCACTTATTATATATAGTAATAATATAATATTTCGACGAAAAATATTCGATTGCATACAACTATAACTATGCCCCTCGGCGGCACATACAACAATTGTTGTACTTAATACGTTATACGTTCACACGTGAAGTAGTGATGACACATGTAGTTTTTCGTGAATCTATGGGTATCCTCTTTGCTTGGTCAGAGGACGTTTTGATTTAATTACTACTGAGTTTCATAAATATGAAAAATTTGCACTTTGTGAAAAAGATATTAGTACTATATGATCTTATCAAACGAGTAGATCATAATTCATAAATAATATATGCAAATATTTATAGTAATTTATTACATATTTTTATATCTTTTAAAAATAAATATTTGTGAGTGTATATAATTACTAATGTAAACTATGCCTTGTCAAAATCTAAGATTAAATGAGCACACAGTACATGTATAATTGACATGTTTTAATCAATCAAATTTTGTCATGTCAATTTTATTTTGATTGGTCGAAAGGAGTTTGTCTTCACTACAACTCTTTCACTCTACAATGATAAGTAGGGTTTTTATATTTTAGAAAAGGACCCGAAATGATAATAAGAAACAAAAGAGAACTTATGTATCAAAGACTGCTAATTTTCTCTGTATATATAATTTTCCACGAAACCAAAACCGTCCTTATTGACCATTAGTGTATGTATAATAACAAGTATCAAGTGAAAATGAAATTTTCTCCGTCCTTATCATTTCTAGTCCCACACAATCTTGACAAGATGTTATTATAAACCCAAAAGTATTGGATTAATTGATTGATGCTTTTTTTAAAGCAAATTCAAGTTCTTAGATTAGTCTTTATCGATTTTGTATATAAGAATATAATGATTAATATAATTTTGAATTAATTGCAAAACAAAAATACACCTTCCGCAAAACAAAAATACAACTCATCTTCTTTGCATTCATGATTCACCCAACACAAGAAATAAAGCATTCTTTATATAAGTGTAGTAGTTCCTCTATCTAGTATAAATAAATGCCAAGAAAATAGATAGTTATTTGAAGTGTAATGGGGTAATTAGAATATATAATATGGAGAACATGTCATAGTGGAAATATGAGTTACGAAAATAGACACATTATTTTCTTCACTTTATGTCCATTAATTATCATGATTTTAATATTTTAATATTTTAATTTTAATATTTAAATATAAATATCTACCCCATAAAAAATTATGGCTTATGGCAGTAAAGATGGGGAAACTTCAAACAATGGTCATCCAAAATAATTTTGAGAAATTGACATAAATAACAATTAATCAAAATAATAGTTAACAAATGTATATTTTTCATATCGTAATGTATATTATACAAAAATATACATTTTGATCATTTGTGTCCACAAATTATCTGTTGTCCCTGGTCCAAATGGGCTTTTGGGCTGCTCTTTACCATTTTTTATGATTGGGCCACTAGCCCAATTAACAGAGAGCATGTAGATATAGTATTTAGCGGGTGTTTGGATTGACTTAAAAGTTGATCAAACCTACTTTTAAGTCAGTTTTTGACTTCTTGAAGTGCTTGACAAATATAAAATTAACTTGAAATAAGTTAGGAAGTGTTTGAGATGGTTAAAAATAACTTAAAATAAGTTGGAAATGACTTGACATAAGATAAAAACAAAAAATAGGCTTTCCCTTACTTGATATTTTTTTACTTAAAAGTTATTTAAGTTTGGCTTTTTATTTTTAACTTCAAAACTATACTTTTTTTAAGTCAATCCAAACGGACTCTTAGCATTTACATAAGGATGTTGTAGAACAATTACATTTTATAAACTTTATAGTAGCTTTTATTTCACTTTTTTATTATTTGCTTCTTCCATGTTCCGGTTAACATTGCTATAGGATAATATATAATATAATAAGTTGAAAGACAAAATCGTCCATGAAATGTCACGTAATCTTGCAACTTTTTGTGGCCATTATATCTCATGAATTTTAATTAAGGGAAGTGCACATAATAATAATAATACAATACACACATATACATTGTAGTCACGTGTCCTATATGTAACTTTAGCAACAAACCAAATTTATTTGGGTGGTGAAAATTAGAATTTTATTGAATAACTTAAATAGGTGGATTTTAATTTTGAATATGATTTTGTGAGAAAATTGTTTTTTAAAGTTAAAAATAGTCCAAGAAGGTTATTTACAAAAGTTAATGGATATTTTGATAGGTTTTGAGCAAGAACTGCACTTCTATTCAAGCTAGGTACATTTAAACATATTGCATTTTATGCATATAAGTGTATAAAAGTCTATATAAGGTATTTATATACTCATATACACTATTATATTAAAAGTAACTAGTTTACTATGATATTTCTCAGCTTTGTTTATTTTCTTTATGTTTGTATTCAATCTTTGAATATTTGATACATATTTAATGAAATTTAGCAATAAATTTAAATAAAATATGGATGTATTAAACCTAAAAGAAAAAAGTCACTTATTTCAATTTCAAATCTTACTTTTTGAGAAATTTTAAATTGGTGTTTTTAGAGTTAGAAATAGTTCAATTTACAAAATTTAATATTATTTGGATTGGTTTTGAGTAAAAACTGCACTTTTATTCAAGAAAGGTACATTTTATGCGTATGAAAGTGTATATAACATATTTACCCCTGTACACTATTATACAAAAAGTAAGTAGTTGACTGTGATATTTCCTAGTTTTTATCTATTTTCTTTATGTTTATATTGAATCTTTGAATATTTAATACATAGTCAATAAAATTTACCGATAAATTTAGAGAACATATCGATGTATTGAATCTTAAAAGAAAAAAGTGTTATGGCACATGCCCAACACTAAAGTTAGGATATGAATATATCACAAATAGAACCTGAGAATTTATTTCACTATAAAGCATGATATATACATATAATATATATACTTTTGAATTTCTTTGCAAAAAGACATTTGTAGTACAACTATATTATTTCCTTGTTTTGTCTATTAATTTTTGGTCAGAGGGATTTAATTTAATTTATGATACTGTTACCTTCTTGATCATGGAACTGTTTGAATCCAATTTTGTCCATTTCTAAATTATAAATGCTAAGGTATCTTACCACTGGATTTGCTTCCTTGTCATGATTTATGTGTCCCTACAAGCCAGACCACCTACTATTACTAGTGTATATTCAATTGTGAAAACAACTTTTATCATTATCGTGGTGATTGTGAATTGTGATGAAATGAATAAAATCTCTTTTTATATTTAATCAAATATCTTGAGTTGAAGTCTTTGATTGACATGTCCCAAATGTATCTTCTAGCTAGGCCACTACTTGTTATGACCCATTTTTAAAAGTACTTGTATACCAATATAGTCATTGAGAAATTACCTTATCATACAACGTAACGTTGGACTCGACTTTAATGTTTGTTCAATGACTTGGAGTGTGCTTTTCCTGGATCTTATATACACGGGATAAGAATTCAGATTAGTTGGGATGCGATATACCACATTTATAAAAATAAGGTGGAACAGTTTTCATTTAATACTGTCTGCATGAATTATTGTATTGTATTGATGTCCAAAGGATCAATGAGGAGGACCCCCACCTATTCTATACTGTTCAAGCAAATATGCTTATCAGATAGTTTACTTATCAAATTGTTGTTATTTGATGATACATTATTAATGTTAATTTTGTTTTAACTCTGGAAAATTATATATAAAAAACTTGATCAGTTGAGTCCAAATTGACCTCAAAATTACTAAATTTAAGCAATCGAGGTCCTTTTTTTCTTAAACTATTTTTTTACTAAAAAAAACAAAACTGTAGTATGTTCTAAGCAATTATTTGTATGTTTGGTTATTTCACACATCTGAGTAAATTATTGTCTGTAATTTTTAAGTAAAAATTGATAAGTGCGATGTCTTCTTTGACTTTGTCATAGTGGTCTTCTTCTCTGTCTCATTATTCATCGCTTTAATTCCAAACTTAAAATAAAAATATGTGCCACACATTAAAATATTTTTTAAATTTTATGATCTTAAGCATATTATGTAAAAATATTAAAATTAAATATAAAAAGTGACATGCTTTATCCAACAAACTTAAAAAGATCGAAATAAGTGCACATATAAGTTAAAATAAAAAAGTATATTAACAACAACCACATAATGTCTTCATTTTGAAAAACAAAGTAAATAAAACACAAATGATGTTAATATGTTACGTATAATTAACTAACATATGATGTTACTCATAGCCCTATTGAATTTGTCAAAGGGCCATAAAAAATAGAAATAAATTGTAAATAGCGCTATAAACAACTTTTTTTTTAATCTAGTCTATATGTCTAACAAATGCTCTAAGTGTGTTTTATGCCATGGAATTTTCACAATGTATACTATACAACATTAAATTTTAATTTTAACTAATTAATAGTATATGATGATATTGATATATATAGTTATGCTTTAAATGAAATGTCGATTTCTGAAATGAGATCTCTCAATAAAGCCAAAATAATTGGTTATAAAGTTGGAAATAACATAATTGAGGAAGAAAATAGAACAATGAGTATATACATATATGGATAATTGAATTGAGAAAGTAAATAGAAGTACTAATTTGAGAATAATAAATATGTGACCTTACTAAAGGGTACTGGTACTGTATTGTTCAACGTGGGCTTTGAATGCACAAAGCAATGCAAGGGGCCCATTTGATATTGACAAATTTGGACTTATATTGGACTTTTGCTAATTTAAGAGCCCTATTGAATTTGTCAAAGGGCCCAAAAAAATGGAAATAAATTGTAAATAGCGCTATTAACGCCCAAATTTGCAAAAAAAAGAAAAAGAAAAAGAGTGAGATGTTACTTACGAATTCGGCACAAATTAGTAGTTTTATTTTCGAACTATTGACATTTGACAGCCTTAAAAATACTAACTGAATACACCATTGATCTTGCAATAGGAGTGAAATACATCCCTAAATTCTCTTAAGGTTTAGGGGTATTTTCAACATTTCTTTCGGCTTATAATGAAGAGTCGCATACTTCTACAAGAGTTTGAAACCACTTTTTATGTTATGATGTATATCAGAGGTGTATCTAAGTTTAGTTAGTCAAGTATATGAGTGTTTTTAAGACTGTCAATAGTTCGAGGACGAACTAATAATTTGCGCCAAGTTCAGGGATGTTTTCAATACTTCTCTCGTTACAAAATATAGTTGTTTTCATCTTAAATTGTAGTGGATCATAATGGAATACATTGTATCTGAATGTATATAATATCTCTATAGTAAAATAATTTACATTCACACACATAATAATAATAATGAAACATATTGTATCCACTTGTATCTATATAATATCTTTATTTAACTGTATTCACACGAATAATAAATATATTCATGCATGTCTACTACTTCCTTTGTCCCAATTTATGTGACACATTTTGTTTTTTTAAAGTCGAACAATATAAATTTTACCGAAATTTTTCCAACCAAACCACTAGAAATCATTAAGGAAACACGATATAAACTTATAAATGGAACAATTATCCACACAAATCACGAATAAGCACTTGACTGTTTTATTATTAGATTAATATGATTTCAATTAGTTATTTGGGATAAGACATAAGTACTCCTAGACTATGACCGAAATTTCAGAGACACACCTTAATTAAACTAAGGTCCTATTACCTCCCTGAACTCTTTTTTTTTTGTAATTTTGTACACCTTTTGTCTTACGTGGCACTTTCCGTGACTCCACGCAATTGAGGCACATGAGAGATATTTGGATGCCATGTAAGCCAAGAAGGTGTACAAATTTTTTTAAAAAAAGGGTTCAGGAGGGTAATAGGACCTTAGTTTAGTTAAAGTGTGTCTTTGAGATTTCGATCATAATTTAGGGGTACTTCTACCTTTTCCCTAGTTATTTTAGTAGATTCTTGTATTAATTTAGGTACAACTACACAATTGACAACATTTTAGAGCTAGATTCTTCATCTAAACCAAGTGTTGAGCAGTCTATAATTATATATATAAAAAATTAGCTCAATAATATTTAAATTCTTTTAACTAGATGTTATCTTAATGATGTGAAAAATACGAGAGGAAAAAAATAAATATTAAAAAGATATATTTAAGAGAGCAAATTTATCATATCACCCCTATATTTTGCTTGTACTCTTGGCTCGGCTAGGATGAAGGGTATATTTGAATAATAGATTAATGCTGATTTTATATATACAATGTGATTTTCTGATGAAGCAATTTTAGAAACCTCTTTCACTTCTCTAGCTCTATTCATATGACCATCACTATTAGCATTTATAATCATCACCATCAAAGCATCATTATCATGATAACTATCGATGACTACCAACAATTATATTATTATCCATATACATCAATATATATCGCCAATCACCATTATCATCGTCACTATTTTTAACTATTATTGTCATCTACCACAATATAATTATCCGCTAACTACCAATTACTAAGCAATATAACCAACCATGCATCACCGTAAACAACTATGGTCAACCACATCATAATAACTACTGCACACAACCACCGCATCAAGCTACACCACCACTTCATTTGGCACCAACAATCACCATCACCAACCACTATATCATCTTTAAAAAATATTTCATTGATAGATAGATTATTAGGAATAACATTTTATTTGAATATATATATATATATATATATATGTATGTATATACATACATATGTATGTATGTATATATATATATATATATGTATGTATGTATATATATATATGTATGTATGTATTTTATTTTTAATTAAGACAAATTCTATACACTCATATGTTGAATAATAACTTCTCTTATTATCTAATATATTCAAATCGTAATTTAACATCTTAAAATGTGTGTTCATATTCTAATGTCTTAATATTAATACTTAACATAATATTAAAATTAAAATATGCTTTTCAATTTACATCCTTTTCAATTTTATTAAATTTAATACTTTGAAAAATGTGTTAGATGATAAGTAATATTTAATAGCAAGGGTAAAATAGACACAAAAGGTAAATTATCGTTTGATTTTCTGAATTGGACATTGTTGCCTGTTGGATAACTATTATTAGTATAGTGGATAACTATTATTGGGTAGAAGGACTATGGCGGTTGGTAATAAAAATGAAATCCAGAAACTTTTCAACCGAGAAAAAAAAAAGAATTCAAAACATTTAATTTTGATATTAATACAGAATTAACTAAAGATGAGAAAGGAAAGAATAATAATAATACTTTCTCTGTCTTAAAAAGAATATCAGGTTTGCAAAAATCAATATCAATTCACCTTTTCAGTCTGAATTTACCGATTGATTTCTTTGATTAAAAAATAAAAATTAGAGATTGATTTTTTGAATTTTGATGCTTGTTTTATTTTGCTTATAATTTATTTTAGTACTTTTCTTTCTTCAATATTTTTATCATAACTTTTAAATTTTGTATTTCTTTCAAATTTGTTATGAAAAAATATATCGAAACACCAAGTTTCTCTACCTCACAAAAGTAGGCGTAAGATTTGTGTACACCTCACGCTCCTCAACTTGTTGTATGTTATTGTTTTTATCATTTATTTCTTGGATTTTGAAATATAATTCATATAATTATATACCATGATTTCACCAAAGTATAGTTTGTAGTTTGTACTCCCTAATTTTTTTAGAACGAATGAATTTCACTACAAACCATATTAATGTTACTCTATACCTTCAGTTCTTTTTTAGTTGTTATGATTATTATTTTTAAAGTTAAACAGTAAAAATTTTGACTAAATATTTTGCGATGTATTTTCATCATATTCACATGCAAACAGTTACTACAATTAATAGTACTTTTGGTAAAATTTTTGAATATCTAAATTCTTAGTTTAAAAATATCAAATTAATCTAATCTAATTTAATTTTAATTAGTCAAATTGACTTTCGAAAAGCATAACATGACAACTAAAAACGTGGAAGTAACACACAACACACACATATATATAACATATATTTTTAAGGTACTATTTCTCGTGTACTACATTTTATAATGAGATTTAAGCATGTAACAATCAATTAAATTCTGCCTAAGACCTATCGATTAATTTAATCTAAAAATTATGTTGACCAAGATACTCAATTAAATTCTAATTTTTTTTTAAAAAAAAAACTAAAACCATGAAGGTATCACCCACGCGCGCGTATACTGACCGAAGCGTTTCAACTCTGAGAAAAAGGTTTGACTTTTTTTCAGCTGAAACGGTTCTCTATCCAATTAAAACCTGCCACGTGTCGAATTTTCCAGCTGACTCACAGATCAATAGGCGTTGGATCTGTTTCTATCTTTTTTTGAACCCCCCTAGTTAAAGCTCGCATTTAAGTCCCTCACCCCACTCCCCTAACACCCCCTACCTCCCCCCCCCCCTCCTTTTTTTTTTTTTTATTTTAAAATTTTAAAAAATTAAATAAAATTTTACTATACATATAGACTGAAAAGAGAAGAAAACTAGAAAGAGTTTTGGGGAGAAGAAGAAGAAGAAGAAAGGTACTAACAATTTATTATTATTTGTAATATTTTTTTATTTATTTTTTCTTCTTCACTCATACATTTCATTAATTACATAGGAAATTAATTAATTTTTGTGTATTCAATTCTCTCTAACAACATTTTTTGCTTTTAATATTTTTTGGTATTGGGAATTTAATACTTTGGTTTGTGCTTTAATGGGGGATTTTTGAATACTATAGAACTAGCTGACCCCCTCTCTTTTCTTTGTATCTTTTTTCAAGTGTGGAGTCAAATACTTTTGTAATTTAGTAGTCTTCTTGTCTAACTTTATATGTAAAAAAAATAACTCCTTTCTATCTTTGTTTATTTTGTGATCTAATGGATTTTTACTCTCTTTAGCTTCAATGGTGAGTTTAGTAAACTTTTCTTTATATTTCATGTGTGATATATGGTTTTGTTTGTTCTAACTTTTTTTTTTCCTACTTTTTTTGGCAGGTTTGACTTGGGAGAGGAAGACATATAACCTAACCCTAGTCTGAAAAAATTACAAAAAAATTTCTACTTTTTTTTTTGAAAATTCAAAGTGAAAAAGATGTTTGGTGATTGTCAACTATTTTCATCGATGGGGATGGGAGGAAATAATAATAATAATAATAATAATGTTTCTTCCGATACACTCTACTCTTCCTCGATCCAAAACCCTAATTTTAACTTCATGAATATGGGAGGAAATAACTTACCTTTCAACATTTTTCCTCCTAATATCATTCCAGTAAGTTTTTTTTTTTCCTATATTTTAATTTATCCTTAATTTGCATGCATGTTTTTTTTATTTTTTTTTTAAATTTTTCTTTAGAAGGAAGAAAATGGATTATTCAAAAGCAAAGAAGAAATGGATAGTGGTTCAGGAAGTGAACATATTGAAGGAATGTCTGGAAATGAACTCGAACCCGAACAGCAACAACAACAACAACAACAAGCGGGGAAGAAGAAACGTTATCATAGACACACTGTTCGTCAGATCCAAGAAATGGAAGCGTAAGTTAGCAAAAAAAATTTATGTTTGATTTTCAAGATCTTGATTAAGTAATTAATAATTATTGAGACTTTACTTGTGGAATTACACTTCACGTTGTTGTTGATGTGAAATTTTAGGTTATTTAAGGAATGTCCACATCCAGATGACAAGCAAAGGCTTAAACTAAGCCAAGACCTTGGCCTTAAACCACGTCAAGTCAAATTCTGGTTTCAAAATCGAAGAACTCAAATGAAGGTGCGCATGTTAGCATCCCTACCACCCCAACCCTGATTTACATTTTTTTTATTTACACTGTCAGTGTATATATGTTGACGCGGCAAAGAGGAAAACCACACATAAATGTTTTTTTTTTTTTTCATTCCAGCTGTTAAAATTAAATTTTTAATTTTCATGCATGAAAGGGAGGGGGAGGGGGAGGGGGGGATGCACAATTTTCCATAAGTTGTGTATGTGTGTGTTTTATTTACATAGGTTAAATTTTGGCAAAGTCCAAACATCACTAATATTATGAAAGCTGTAGAGAGAGTGACTACATTTACTTTGGGGATTGCTTTCATTTTCAATTGTATGGCCAATGCCTTCCATTAATATGAGCCTGGCCCTAGTTGTTGAGTGTGCAGTCAATCCCCCCTTTTTTCTCTGCAACATTGAGCTTCCATGAGGAGACACTATCTTTAATGCACCCCATTTAGGGTTATGGACATGAAAAATGAGAGAGAGACACTTTTTACTATTCTTTCATTCCGAGTTCTGTTTTTTTTTACTTGTTTAGTATTGATTCGATACAACTCTTAAAGAGTGATAAATTGGATGGTATTGTTACTTAATACATTGGGAAAAGATAAATTATCTCATGGTTTTCAAATTGAACAAGTAAAAATGGACTTTTGTTTTTAATATATATAGCGGACATATAAAAGTGGACGGAGAATGTGTTGTATTTATCTAAGTACTAAATTAGCTATGAATGATGTTAAAATTAGATCTAGAGCAACACATTTTTTTTTGTCAGATTATCTTCTTTTTGTTTCCCGTGCCTCTAGCGAGTTAGAGACAGAGATCGAAAAGGTCAAATATTTGGATTCTTATCTAGACTTTAAAATGTGCCTTTATAAATTAGAGATAAAATTTATCGTAGTACTAATCAATAATTAATTATTGTTTAATGATGTAGGCTCAACAAGACCGATCAGATAATGTGATACTTAGAGCTGAGAATGACAATTTAAAGAATGAGAATTATCGCCTGCAAGCAGCTCTACGCAGTATTATGTGCCCTACTTGTGGAGGTCCTGCCATGCTTGGAGAAATGGGATATGATGAACAACAACTCCGTCTCGAAAATGCCCGTCTCAAAGAAGAGGTAATATCATTTTTCTAGCATACCTTCTGCATTTAAGTTATATACACTGACAGTATTATTAGTTTTTTTTTTTTTTGTGCATTTATAGTGCTTAGCTAGACAAATCGTATACTTTGCCAAGAATTCATAGTCATATGACCTAAAAAAGTCATTACATCATCATACTTGCGTTTCAACGTATTCATTGAATTTATGTACAGTTTGAGCGAGTATGTTGCCTTGTATCTCAATACAATGGCCGCGGACCACCAAATCCACTTCTTCCACCATCATTGGAACTCGATATGTCGATTAATAATTTCTCAAGTAAATTTGAGGACCAGCCAAACTGCGTGGATATGGTTCCTGTTCCATTACTCATGCCTGATCAAAACAACACTCAATTCTCCGGTGGTCCAATGATCTTGGAAGAAGAAAAATCTCTTGCTATGGAACTCGCTCTTTCATCTATGGATGAATTAGTCAAGATGTGCACAAGCTCTGACCCGCTCTGGATTAGGGCTTCTAATGATTCTGGAAAAGAAGTGCTTAATGTTGAAGAATATTCTAGAATGTTCCCATGGCCTGTTGGAGTCAAGCATAATGGCAATGAGCTTAAAATTGAAGCAACTCGTAGCAGCGCTGTTGTTATTATGAATAGCATCACTCTCGTTGATGCCTTCTTGGATACAGTAAGTTATATACACTAACAATATAGAAAATGTTTTACACTTATAGCTAATTTGTTATTATATTACTAATAATACTATCATTTTTTTACACAAATAGCTGGTCGGATTCATTGTTTACTTTCCGAACCAATATGCATAGATTACATTAATTATGCATGGTTATACACATATTCTATATGAAGTATACTTATATTATACATTTGTCAGCTATTTTAAGTTTATGCGGTTAAATGGGCAGTAATTTGGATTAATTTTTTTTATTTTTTTCCAGAATAAATGTATAGAGCTTTTTCCATCTATCATTTCTAGAGCCAAAACAATTCAAGTTGTAACTTCAGGAGTTTCTGGACATGCCAGTGGTTCTCTTCAATTGGTAAGATAAAATAAAACTTTTCATCTTTTGTCATATGTATTTATTAAGGTGACATTCTTTTCTGGACAGACTAAAAAGGAAAGGGTGCCACATAAAATGAGACGGAACTAGTAATTTTTTGTTTGTTTTGTTTTCAGATGTTTATGGAAATGCAAGTTTTGACACCCTTAGTGTCAACAAGAGAATGTTATTTCCTGCGTTATTGCCAACAAAATGTGGAGGAAGGGAGTTGGGCAATTGTTGATTTTCCACTTGATAGTCTTCACAACAATTTCCCACCACCTTTCCCTTATTTCAAGAGAAGACCTTCTGGATGCATCATTCAAGACATGCCCAATGGATACTCAAGGGTAAGTCTTCCTGCTTTGAAACGGATTCAGAATTTGAAATTTATGAGTTATAATTAAATGTTACACAAATTTGTAAGAAGTTTAGCTGATTGAATCCCTAAAACCTAGAAAGTTTGGCATTACTTGAAAAAACAACATAATGCAATTTATACAATTTATCTAGCCGATTAAAATGTTTGAAGAGTTATGCTATTGTGAAGTCTCTCATCCCCTTTCTTTGCGTTCTGTTTAACTATCGTTAGCAATTATTGTCAATATAATCTAGATTTCTAAGTTGTTACAACCATGACTCAAAATGAAATTTATTGAAGTAATTAAAATGAAAAATTGAAGTTAATTTCTTTTAAAAAATTTAGGTTACATGGGTTGAACATGCTGAGGTGGAGGAAAATCCAGTGAATCAAATATTTAATCACTTTGTAACAAGTGGAGTGGCATTTGGAGCACAAAGATGGTTATCAATCTTGCAAAGACAATGTGAAAGGCTTGCTAGTCTTATGGCTAGAAATATATCTGACCTTGGAGGTACTTGATTATCTATATGATCATAAATTGATTATTTCTTCACCTTTTTATTCAAATAAGTTCTTGTTTTTAATTTGTGCAGTGATACCATCTCCAGAAGCGCGAAAGAGCTTGATGAATTTGGCACAAAGGATGATCAAGACATTTTGTATGAACATAAGTACTTGTTGTGGTCAATCATGGACAGCTCTTTCTGATTCTCCTGATGATACTGTTAGAATCACTACTAGAAAAGTTACGGAACCAGGACAACCTAATGGACTAATTCTTAGCGCGGTTTCAACTTCTTGGCTTCCATATAATCATTTCCAGGTCTTTGATCTCTTGAGAGATGAACGTCGAAGAGCTCAGGTAATTATTTTCATTTTTTATAAAGAAAAATGATCGATTTTTCGCCTAAATTGAGTTGATTTGAATTGTACTATGTTTAATGTTGTAGTTGGATGTACTTTCAAATGGGAACTCATTACATGAAGTGGCTCATATTGCAAATGGTTCACATCCAGGGAATTGCATTTCTCTTCTTCGAATTAATGTAAGTCAATGCACTAAATTGAGAAATTATATATGTGCTAAGAATGATCCAATTGAATCTTCTGAAGCTGATATGTAATATCTCAAGGGTTTGGAAGAGACTCATGATTTGTGCTAATCAAATTAATATTAGTGCAAGGCGCGCTCTCTATATCATACTTTATCTCTTCTTGTAATCCTGTTACAAGTTTTTGTTTAATTTTCAAAATCCCCTAGTAATATTTTTTTATCATATGATCATATATTAATTGTCCAAATTTTGTCTAACTACAATTTTTTCTTTCTTTTGACACATTCCTACAGGTGGCTAGTAATTCATCCCAAAGTGTAGAGCTAATGCTACAAGAGAGTTGCACGGATGATTCAGGCAGCCTAGTGGTCTACACCACTGTAGACGTGGACGCGATCCAACTAGCCATGAACGGGGAGGATCCATCGTGCATCCCTCTTCTTCCCTTAGGGTTTGTCATAACACCAATCAATAACGGACAAGCCAATATTAACAACTGTGACAACAACGTCTCAGGTATTGAGGCTAATTCATCTCAATCTTCCGAAAAGAGGCAGAACTTGTCGTCAATTCAAGAGTATTCAGGAGGTTGCCTACTCACTGTTGGATTACAAGTCCTCGCTAGCACGATCCCAAGTGCAAAGCTCAATCTCTCTAGCGTCACTGCTATTAACCATCATTTATGCAACACTGTACAACAAATCAATGCTGCACTTGTTGCTTTTTACCCCGACATAGAGATAACTGCACCATCATCACCACCACCACAACAACCAGAGTCGTCCAAGCAAGTGGACGAAAACTCAAATTCCTAATTACCCAAAACCTCCCTCTAACAAATTTTTTTTTGTAAGGGGAGGTTATGAGTAATTTGTGAAAAATGAGAAGCCAGGGTAAGGGGTAGGACTACTATAGTACTATTTTGGCATAGTAGGGAAGTGGGTCCCCATGCAAATGAAGGTTTTAATAGCCTGTACATTTTGCATGGGTGGACCCCTAGTAAATAAATGACAAGATCAGAAAGTGGTTGTTAGGTAGGTGGGAAAATCCAGTGAAATGATTGTTTATGTGTGTGTGTTTTTTGAATATTTTGTTGTGATTATGATTTTTGGGAAGTCAAGAACGAACCAGGTGACAGGTGAAAATGAAAATCGTTAGTGAATGGTGAGAAAATTACCCCTACAAATTAAAAAAAGACTATGGTTCGGGTATTGACTTCTTTTGTTTTATGTCCCTCTACTCCCTCCTACTAGTGATTAATTTTTTGTGTTGTTGATCGATCAGAAGAATTACAATTTGCAGTTGTTTCTGCAATGGACTCTGATTGTAGTAAGGTTTAATTACTAATTAGTAGTTGTTTTATATCTATATATCCTTTATTTTGGTGGAAATTTGCATACATTCTTGCTATTAGTATTACTAAAATGACTTGTTTTGGTTATAGAGTAGTTTTTTTTTTGCCTTTTGCTTTTCGAGAGTGTTCTTCATAATCAGTTTTATGTTTTTGATTGGTATTTAAAGAATCTTTTCTACTATCTTGACATGAAAAATATGACTCTAAACTTGCATACTCAAAACTGTTTTGAAAACAATGAAGCTTTCTACAATTTGAAATAATTTACTTGAACTTTCCATTTTACTTTTTGAGATGTTTTAATAGCCATACAAATGTGATGACATCTTTAAAATGGTAAATTTTAGAATTTGTTATGACATACATGCATGTTGAACATGATTAAGTTCCAAACCTTTTCATTTCTTTTAATTACTCTATATGTCTAGTCAAATATGTGTTACCAAACTGAAATGGGGAGCGTAATATATATCACAAAAAATGGAATTTAGCTACAAAATTTGTTGTAGTTATGATAATACATCACTAAAACAAAATTTGTAGTTTAGCTACATAATTTACCCATCGCTAGTTTGTGATCTTTCAGTAGTGTATATTGAAATATATTTGTATTTATTGAAAGTGTCAAATTGTAGAATCTAAGCTATATTCTTCAAAATACCAGATGCAGAACTAGAGAGAAAAAAACCTTACATTTCTTTTCAATGAAATCAAAATGATCTGTTTTTGTGTTATCTTCTACATTACAAATGCACTCTTTGTGCACCGACTCATCTGTAACTAACACATGTGTAACACGTGCTCTTGCATAACAAACTATATAACAAACCTCTAACTACCATTAGCAACTTCAAGCAGCAGCTGATTTATTTGAATCTCAATAGAAAGACATAAGTTTGAACTCTCTCAAGTTGAAAGTCAAATTTCAAATTGAACTTTTCTTTTTTCATTTTTGGTCATTCATGGAGGAGTTAATATTTGAGATAGACTAATAAAGTGAGAGAAATCATTTAATTGAGATGATGGATGGAGAAGTACAAATATATATATATTAGTCACATATGTCTTTATATATATTAATTAATTAGTCAAGCTATTTGTACATTTAATACCAAAAATTAAAGTTGGGACCCTTGTCTCTGATCAGTGTAAACACGAGATATATTGTGTGATTACATTTTGGTATTTATAAGCTTTCAAATTTTCATATTAATATGCCTCAAGATAAATATAATTGAATTCCTGTCACTTTCATGTTGAAATTAGTATCATATCCCTTTTGCATATTTGTCTGGTCCAAAATTTTGCTGGACAGATTGAGACGTTTGTTAAATGACAATCTTTAAAGTGAAAAAGAAAGGGCAAATTAATTGGGTATATATAGGTCTAGATAAAAAATTACCTAAATATACAATTTATTTTTTCATATTCTTTAAAATTTTCTGTCATTTAAAAAAATTACAAAAATTCATACTCTCTCCTATTCTCGGATACATCTTTAACTGATGTATCAGTCGGATATATACATCACTTTATGCGATGTATCAGTCGAATACATCACTTTACGCAATGTATCAGAACATACGTGATGTATCGGGACGTTGGGTGATGTATCCGAAATTGAGACGTGATGTATCGGGACGTTGAGTGATGTATCGGGACGTTGGGTGATGTATCCGAAACTGAGACGTGATGTATCGGAACGTTGAGTGATGTATCCGGAACCGAGACGCGATATATCGGGAAATTTTTGGCGATGTATTCGGATTCTACCAAATTTAAGGGATTTTTGTAATTTGAAAAAGAACAGGAATATGATGTAATTGACTCTTAACATTATGAGATTTATGTAAAATTAACCTTGTTAAAATGTCTATCTTTGAAGGGTGAATTCGAAAATGAGTATTCGATTTTTTTTATCGGAGGGACTAGATTATCACTATATTATTAGATTTGTTTCACAATTACCTTTCATCCCCTAATTATCTTTGTCATTTTCATTTCAAGCATAATTTTAAGAGCAACTTACAAAAATGACTATATTTATAGGGTTGTTAAAGTTCAATAGCTATAAGTATGTTATTTATAAAAAATGACTACAATTTGTGTCTTTTTCTAGCTGTTCTTTATATGTTTTTATTTTTCTATTTAGATACTAATACAGTTTTAATTACAATAAATTAAATAAGGAAAATGTATTAATTGTACATTAACATATGAATACTTTGAATTCAAATTGGTATCTCTATTTATAAAACTTAAAGTATTAATATATCAAGGATACAAGTATTTATAAAAACCTAATGTATTAATTTATCAAACAAGGTAAAGTATGAGTGTATGACAATTAGCATATGAACAAGCTGATTTGAAAAATGGATACATTGTTGTTAAACAAAAAATGAATATATCAATATAGTATACATATGAATACATTGTTGTTAAACAGAAGATGTATACATTGGACAACCTAGAAACGTGAAAAATGGAAAATAATAGAATGTGTAGGTATCAAATTAAAGTGTGTAAGTATTCGGCTGTATAAAAAATTGATAAAGTCAACAAACGTCAAACTCTTTTTGGTTAAATTTTTCCAGTAATACTTGAGGCCTGGTGTTAACTTAGGTATTTGTTTATAAAATATAGTATTAATGTATTCAATTATACTTTTATTGCCTAATCAATCTTTTAAATTGGATACATTACTTATGTATCCAGATATATTTGTATTCACAAATCACCATTTCAACTTGTGTTAATATTACAATACAAGTATCTATGTATATAAATATTCTACTATACACAAATTTGACAATCACACAAACCTCAATCTCTTTTTCTCATATCCCCCTCCCCCCTTCGTTTTTTTCCCTCTTAAGGTCTAATTTACTTTTTCTAGGAGATTACTTAATTTAATGCATTTGGATTGTTAGTTAACAAAAGGCAAACAATGTGAAGCTGATTAAATGTTCCTTCATTTTCAGGCACCCATTTAAATTTTGTGTCGATTTATAGAAGTTGTGCAAATGTAGCTCTTACAAAACTATCCTTCTGGAAAACTTTAGATTTGGGTGTAATGTTTTTCTCATATGTTACCAAGTCTTATAGACAAAATTTTACTGTCTTCCAATGTTTGTAATAACTTACCGTTTTAGATAGTGGCGTAACGATTTCTCACAAGTTTTATATATGTAAATACGACGTTATTACTTATTAGTGTGGCTACATTCACATCCCAACTATATGCAGAATATGAAAATGATGACAGAGATGAGTTGCCAAAGGATTTAGTAATCGGAAATAATCATATTACTTCCAAGATTTCGTAATGAACTCAAATCCAGTGATGACTCTAACCAAATTTCTCAACTATATTAAAAAGGCTAAAGTTCAATTACAATTTCACGAGGTCAATGCAACAACTCAAAAGGTAAAAGCCCAAACGAAAATACAGAAATATTGAAAGTAGGAACAACGATGAAGAAGGAGATGAGGAACTAGAGCCAGATGAGAGATACTGCCAAAGCATGATCATATTACGCATTAACTATTTTTTCTAACTATATGTCCTTTTAAGCTTATTGCTAATTGGCCCTGGATCCCAAATCAACCTTTTCTTCCTAACTATATGTCCTTTTAAACTTGTTGCTAATTGGGTCTGGATCCCAAATCAACCTTTGTGAAGGTTTTTTGGTTCTATTTCTCACCCCAATAGTTAATTGACCGTTTTCATGTACATCCTGGTTCTGTGAAGAAAATGTTGAATTCTTCAGGAAGAAATACGACTTTTTGAGATAATACCTGTTAGTTGAGTGGCCATCCAAGAAATCAACCCTGTGACGAAACTACGACTCATCTATCCCAAAGTACTGCTGCCCTTCTCTATCACACAAAGCTGAAGAAGAAGTTGTACCATTTTCCAAAGACTCCAATTTTGGCAACTTATCATTTGTGTAAAATAAAAAATCATTTTCTCTGTTTGATTGTGCTCCGTGTTTCATGTTATTCTCTTCACTCTCTTCAGAATCAGTGCTCGAATTCTTCTCAACGAGCTCTTGAAACATGGAGGATCGAAGCAAAAGGCTTAAAGCAGTAGGTGACGATGATTTCCTGCAATAACTTAAGGGCATTTTTCTTTCAATAGGTTCCTGGCTACGCGGTATAGCATACAGTTTTTCAGTATTGGTGGTGGTGGTGAAATGATTGTGGTTAAACGAGTATGAAGAGTCGTGTAACGGGTTAATCATATCATTAGTGTTACTAGTTTGTATAGGCTGATCTTCTGATGTTAAATCTTGAAATTGCATTAGAGAATTGGCATCTGGTTTTAACCATCTAATGTATGTGTTCATGTCAAAGTTTGTCATCGCGTTAGTTCCCCTGTATTCAATCGCTGCAATATCATAAGCTCGAGCTGCTTCTTCTTGAGTATCTATTGAAAACAAATAGTAAAAAATGTGTAGAGTTAGAATCAATTTGAATGTGTTGTTGATTTGATCAGAACTTTGAAATAAATTAGTTAAAGGGTGCGAAAAACACTTACTATAAGTACCTAAGTATAGATATTTGTTACCAAAAACTCGTCCTATTCTTGCTTCCCATCTGTTATTGTGATGATGCCTGAATGAAATTCGATGAATTTTTCGTTACAATTATGAACATAAACGTATTAAAAGACCCGAATAACATTGTCTGATCTACTATAATGTGTTAATTTACCTCGCAACTCCTCTATACTTAGATACTCCGCGGGCAAAACCACTGCTTCTTCTGTTGAAAAAACAGAACAAATTTCGTTAATTGAAAAAATTACTTGATTTTGAGGTGTAAATTCTGGTGTAATGTGTACCTTCTTAAAGAGGCTAAATGTTCTTCCTTTGTCATATTTTGCATGATCTCAATTTCTTTCTCATAATCAGATATCTACAAATTAAGAAAGATTTAGAACAATATGCTTCTATCAAACTACGTAATTGATCAGTTGAAGTGTGTGACCATCTCATCTTACAGCTTAATACATACCGGAAAATTGGTGAAAGTTGTTGTGCCCCAATACTTGATTGCAGCCAAATCATAAGCTCTTGCTGCTGATTCTTCTTCGTCGTAAGCTCCTGCTCATTTTAGTACATAACATAAATAAGAAGCTGCAAATTTAGCATATGACTCGAAATTTTGGAGTTTTTTTAGCACAAGTTATTAGTACTCACCAAGATAGACTTGTTTTCCCTTCTTTTTCTGAGTTACATTCCATGAAGCCTTATCCCATAAATGAGCTTCATATCGCCCTGTCCATCGATGCCTAAAAGCCAACATGAAGATATTTAAGTAGTAGTCGTACTCCCTCTGTTTCAATCTGTTTGTCTGGTTTTGACTTGACACAGAGTTTAAGAAAGTAAACTGACTTATGAATCTTATGGTCTTCAACTACAAATATGTTGAACGTACAAAAATGTTACATGTCATGTAGAAAGTAAGAATTAAAGAGTTGTCAAAAATGGAAAGAGACGTTCTTTTTTAAACGAGATAATTGAATACCTACTAACACCTCTGAATCTTGAACTTCTCTTGACAGTACGAGTTTGTACAATACTACTACTTTGATCAACTTTTGATGAATCCAATTTTTGGCCATTGTTGTTGTTATCATTCACTATAACTGCAGCTACCGGAGATTTTCGTCGTCTTTTAACACATTTATTATTAACTGGAATATCATAATCCACCATACATAAACTTCTTCTATTTCCAGGGCTCAACTTCTCACATTTAACACTAATTGCATTCATCATCTCTATTGTATTGTAAAATTTAGAGCTTTTTAATTTCTTTAATTTGATGCTTTGTTACACTACAGATTAATTATCTATGTTGTATATTTATATATCTACAAATAGTTTTGTCTTGTACTTAATTAGATGTCGATGATTTCTATATCTGGAAAATGTAAATATATTACCAATTTCTCTTTCTCCACGTACAAAGTTTTATTTACATTATTTTACTTTTTTCAGACACAAGATTTACTAGTAGATTAAACTAATTTTTCTCTGTTCCAATTTATGTGGTATCTTTCGGATTTCAGGAGACTACCAAAAAAAATATTGACAGCATATTTCATGTCTTTTTAAATATTTTGAATTATAAATTAATATGACTTATATTACTTTTACGTAGTATTTAAATATGTAAATTTTATTTACAAAAACTTAAAGGTGCTGGTCCCGAATTCACTATCAAAAAATGAGAAGTTGATTCTTGAAATCCAAAATTAAAGTGTCACGTAGATTGGGACAGAGTATGTTTATTACTAATTCTATAGTAATATTCCCAAAATGGAGTATTTGTCTCGCTTTTGAGACAATTCTCTTATATTTAACTAAATAAGGAAATACCCTTATATTATAAAATTTTCCTACTTTATTTTGCTCGACAATTTATTGTGGATAATAAAGAAAATGTCACAAAAAGAAAATAAAAAAGAGAAAGAAGAATAAACCAAAAGTATGTGATCCTTCTATGGATGAATTCAAAGCAAACAAATAATAATTCAGAAGATGTCAAAAAATAAGTCATTTGCTTTTGCCTTTGCCTTTGCCTTTGCCTTATAGCTATATTTTTGTTTTCTCTAATAAATCCATTTTCAGACTTTGTCTTATATTAGTAAATCGACAAATGATTAAATTGTTATTTACGTACCTTTCGTTTTTTAGTTGTT
This sequence comes from Solanum tuberosum, assembly GCF_000226075.1. Taxonomy (NCBI): domain Eukaryota; kingdom Viridiplantae; phylum Streptophyta; class Magnoliopsida; order Solanales; family Solanaceae; genus Solanum; species Solanum tuberosum. The sequence goes on along the minus strand of NW_006239074.1, from coordinate 931,896 downwards.
ACATAGGGTCCTCCGTAATTTTGAAGATCCTCTAATTGGCTACTTTTGTCTTTGAGTTGTTCGAATTGTGAAATTAAAGTATGAAATTTATCAATCGTTATTTACTATGAAGTGGAACTTATAATATTCAAATTGGAATTGTACTTACAATAATTTTTTAAATGTCTATGTTGTTGACATGATGATAGCGAAATGTTATTTAAGATATCATTTTTGTTCAATTTGTTTTTTTATTAGGTCAATGAGCCCAATTAAACATCAACTTTCTGATATTAAGTAATTAAAAGTTTAGCTTATTCTTTTCCATGGAGAAGAAAAATGAAAAAAATGAGATGCAAATATTGATCATTCTTTTTCACTTTCACAATGTCTTTCACCACATTAGCAATTACATATATAATTGTGCGATGTACTTGTGTAACGGTAAGCCTTTAAGTTCGGCGTTATATATTCACTTATGTATAACACATGTTGATATATTGAGAAAAAGTTGTACAATGTTGAGATTTTTTATATATTGCTCATGTGATCATGAATTTTATTTCTACGTAACTAGTTACTTTTTTAAACATATCCTTGTGACATACTATTCAAGAAAAAGTTAGTGAATGATCTTCACCAATGCATGCACATAATAGTTTTTTTTACTTTCAAATTTTATTACTAAGGTTAAAATGTTTGATATGGTATAAATATTGAATGTGAGCAAGTATTACCATATTTAGGATCGGGTTAAAAGACTATTAGATTACCTAAGATCATAAATTGAATCTTTTGATTTTGAATAAAACATCAGTTAAATGTATCAATATATGTAATTTAACCTTATGATATTAAGCATTTCATGTGGAATGTTAGAATTAATAAATTGTTAACAAAAAATATTTTTTTAAAAAATTTCAATGGTATAAAAATAATAAAGGACAAACACGTAAAAATATTCAAAGTATTTGATGTTTGACCAAGGTAAAATAATCATAAAATTAATAATATTCTTAGAAAAATTAGTACATAATATATTATAAAACTAAAAGTATAGTTGATATAGCTATATAGAAATTATATTTAATTATTTTTAAACATTGTTCCAATAAAATGGGAAAAATGACAAATATATCCCCGAACTTTGAAAAACAGAACATCTATATCCTCCGTTATACTTTTCGTCCATCTTAGCCCTTGCCATTCAATAATCGATGCACATTTGCCCCTCCCACTAACGACACCCTTTTTGTGTACACGTGGCTAAATCCTTCTTTTAACCCAAATCCTAAGAACCCTCCCCATAACCCAATAAACCCACCCGATAGAAAAGGCATCGCTTGATGAAACATAAACAATTTCTTTCTACATCTAGCCTTTGATATATTTATTGTTGGTGTGCCTTCAGTTGCTAGTTCCGGATACTTGTCCAAAATTTCTTTCTACATCACTGTGCATCTTGTCTTCACAGTAGTAGTTTTGCCTACATATCTGAAAAGTACCATCTTTTGCTTTCTTTTTAGGACAGAACAAACATAAATATTTTATAGATATTTAAAACCTCACTACAACAAAATTGTCCTAAGGTCATACCAATGCGAGACAATACTTAAAAAATGTTGCCAAAAGTACCAAAGGGCACACTTTCAAGGTGTGGCCTTTATACTGCGCTTTTGGCCACGAAAATATTGACAACACTTTTAAAATGTACTTCTTAGAATTTTAGGCTACACGTCATAAGTGTTGCCAAATCATAAAATAATTGACAACACTTATTTACAAATATAGCCACACTTTTAAGTGTAATATATTTATACTTCTAAAAACAACATTTTATAAGTGAGCCCTATTAAATCTCATAAAAATTTTGGCAAAAATAATGATTTCCCTCCACGTGCTCTCTTTCCCCCAATTTTCAAATAAGCTTTTCCCCTACATATTATTTACTTAAAAAAACAAGACTATACTCAGCCCTAAATTTAATTCCCAAGGGTTTCTACTTCATCCCTTCAGTTCAACAAGAGAACAATTGGATTATAGGTGGTTTGGTAGAAGAAATTGTTGGGGGTTTTGTTTTTTTGGGAATGGAGAGAAAATAAGTCATCGGTGCTAAGGAAGAAGTGGTTTCATATTGTTGGATTATAGGTGGTTTGGTAGAAGAAATTTTTGGGGTTATCGTCGGGGAGGTCAGAGCGAAGAGTTCGGTCATCCTTAACGAGTTTGATTTGGAGGAAATAGAATAGCAGTAGCCATCTTGTTTCATCAACTCCGACTCAAGTAGGGTTTCAATAGTTCTCAAATTTTATTTGGAGAATTTGAACATCGAGTAGGATTTCTACCAAAATTTTAACATATTTTGTTAGATTTATGTATGAATTGTTCAGTAATCTCTATTTATATTTTTTTTTCAACTTTGTAGAACTAAGGCTTAAATTCAACCAAAAGAGTCAATTCTAGTTCTACCCATTTCCATGCCTAGTTGAGTTTGTATTTTGCTTCCTATGACCACTGCTATAGGAGCTCTGTGGTTTTGTCTTTCAGTGGTTTGACTTCTTCTTCCTTTTTCAAATTTTTGGAATAATTAGTATAATTTGTGTAAAATAACGAAAGAAAGTTAGGAAATTAAACTGTCGCTGGTTGTGAAATTGTTGATATAGATGGACAACCGTATCTATAAATAGATTGGCTACCCAAGTGAACTACAAATCATCTTATTACTACATTTAGTTAAGTGGTAAAGGAGGAAGGCAAGAAAAAGGGAAGATAAAGTAATAGACAACAAGTTTATTTTATTCTTTAGTTCGTTTCAAGTGGTTGAATGAAATAAAATAAATTGTGAAGGCTACTATATGACTTGGGTGTGTGTATGTCTTTTCGATAAGTTGGACCTGTGTGCAGTGTGTATACATACACGAATTTGTTCTAAAAAGAATTCTTTTTAGTTCGACTCGTATCCCTCTCATGACACAAAATCTTACTTATATTGTTTAAGTAAACAATCGAACTTTTAACATGCAATGTCAGTTTCTTTCATATTTAGTATTATTTCATTATGTTGATTCTATTCTATAAATTCATTTTGCATTGGATTCTCAAAAAATGACTGTCCAGCAGCTGAAATTAAGCCCACCAAAGAGATGTCATTGACTTCAAGGAACTTAAGTTAGTTGATCACATTCTTGCTTCTCTGCAACGGAAGGTAAATGTAACTTCTTAACATCGGAACTTGTATGGTCTGCATGGAGATTTCTTACCAAAGATATATACGTTAATCTTTTCCAGTCCATTTAAAAGTATAAGGTTGTCAATTATAAGCTAAGGAGCTTTATTTGAGTTGTGAAGTAATTATCCCGGAAAAGTCTGAAATCTTATTTGCAATCTTAGGCTTCATTAATGGGAATATTTGTGTTAAAATTCAATAGGTCAAGTTTAAAAATAGAGAATACTTCTTTCTATATGTGTAGCTACGACTAGTTCAAGAGCAGTACCCTTTGCAACCTCCTCAAGTGTTGTTCCTGACACAAATATGTCACATAAATATTCATTTTAAGGTATCTTCAAATTTTATCTTTTTGTGTTGCTCTTTGGTTTTCTTAATGAAATTAAACTTTCATTTAAGTTTGATATCATGAAGTGCCAAAAGACACTAGTGAATATTGCTATCCATTTCATGCTTTATTATTTGCTGCTCTTAGTCCTTTGATAAAGCAAAATTCTGTAACTGCTGCTGGTGTCTTTCGCTATGGTATAGCAAAAGACACATTAACTCGGCCATTGTATTATGGAATTAGTATTCTCACAAAATAATCAATTTCGCTATGGAATTAGTATTATGGAATTAGGTTTCCATCAGGGTTTTTTTTTTACCCTCTTAAGTCTTCTTCTTCTAAAACTTGCCATTCCTAATTTTTCAAGTAAATAGCTTCCTCTTGCCACCATTGGTAACTGTTGGTGAGTGTAGAAATGCTGAATTATATCCCATTTGTGACTCCACTTTGATAAATCATTGGCTTTGCTCAGTGTTATCAAAGGCGCGCTTTAAGCGCGCTTAAGCCTTGAAGCGACGCTCAAAACGTGATGAGCGCTTCGACTCGCTTTATGTGCGCTTCAATGTCGTCATCAAGGTTCTAAGGCAAACGTTTACTTGCCAATGAGCCTCGTATGAAAAAGTGACACTAAATAATTGATATTTCACTTTATCATAATTTTTTTTCAATTTCTTTGGTCATATATTTGTCATTCATGTTTATAATTATTAGTCTTGGACGAAACATATATATTTGTATTCTTTTCTCCCTTTGCGCATTTTTTCATTAAAGCCCACGCTTTATTTGCGCTTTGCGCTTAAAGCCCTCACGGACGTTAGAGCTTTTTTGCGCTTTTCGCCTTTGATAACACTGGCTTTGCTGTTAGCTTCCCTATACATATACTTGCATTGAAAAAATTCGAGTTGCTTGACCTGCAGATGAATTTCCTGAATGCACTGCTGCAATTTTCAGTGGGGTTTTGCCTGTAGTGTAAGCCATTTGGTCATCAGCTCCGAGTCAACTTCCAGAAGGACCTTCATGTAACCATGTTGAGTGCACCATTAGAGCCCCTGAATTGCAGCTTGTAGTTCTACTTGGTTGTTAGTTCCTGTGCCAAGTGGTACTGCAAAGGCATAAATCATCCTGCCCTGAGAATCCCTCAAGATACCTCCTCCAATTTTTCCGGGGTTACCTAAGACATTTCCATCAGTATTCAGTTTGTAGATGTTGTTGGAAGGTTTACTTCACACAACTTTACTGATTTTCATCTCTTGACTACACCTCTCCACCATAGTGATCAGGTCCTCCAACTGTTAGGACATTGCAGGTATGGGAAAACAGTGTGTAGTAGAAGAGTAAGGTCTTGGTACACCAAATATTTAACCCTCTTGCTGCTCGACTGTTTGTTCCCATATTTTGCCGAGCACCTATTCTTCCATGTATTCCAACAAATACAGATAGGAAGTGCCTGGAGAACAGTTTTAAGTACTTCATTGTGAGCTTTCACAAACCACCATCTCATCAGAGTACTTTTGAGGGGAGTCTGGCTATGTTGATCCCTAAGTCTGCTGAAAAATATTGCCATATATGATTGGCAAGGTGACCTGATACAAAGATATGGTCAATGTTGTCCCAACCTTTTCTGATACAGCAAAAGCACCAGCAAATGCACCTGGCAGGTTCAACTCCAAAAGAAATGAGTTTATCATTGGTAGGTAATTTCCCTCTTAAAGCCCTCCACACCAAAAAGGATATTTTTTTTTGCCAAGGGTAAGTGTTGGACATGGTCTTGCAGTTCTTCTTTCTGATGATCTCCCATGCTGAAGCACATGTGAACTTTCCACTATCTGTAGGCTGCCATACTGCTTCATCTTGTAAACTTTCTTGAAAATGAAACTGAGTGCTCAAGATTTTAGGAATCAAGGAAGGTCATAACTAATTAAGTTTGGGATTAGTTGTTTACTATATGTTGTAATTTGTATTAGTTAAAATATTTTATGCCATTATAGTACTGAATGTAGGAAGCATGTTCTTTACATTACAACTCATGAGTTTATGTTATTAGTAATAATGTGGAATACAATTAAAAATTTGGCATGTCCTAGTTTAGTGTTTGTACATGTAAAGGCTAATCCTTTATTTGGATTGGAAATATAAATTATCTATGCTCCAATGTGCAGTTTTTCTTATTTACCCTGAATAGAGAAAACTAGATCATGTATTTCTAGATAGACTGAGAAAACTCGATCATGTATTTTCAGATGGATTGAGAAAAATCTCACTATCTAGGAATATATGTCCTTTTAAAATGATTAACACATCTATGCATATGTATGTGTCTTTTGCTCTCTTTATAGGTGTTAGAACTAAAATTTCAAAAGAGACAGGGACAGGCTGAATGAAGTTGCTTTGTGATGAAGTGTATGTATTCTTAGCTAAACTTTGCTTCACAATATTTGCATTTGTTATTTTGCAGATGGCGAGATCTGAATAGGAGACCAGGAAATTAAAATTTGTAGAGCTGATGAATAAGCACTTCGCTTCAAGTGTAGTTCCTAAAGGTATTTACTATCTTTTGCTATGGTTTATCGATGATTATTCCTCTGATGCTCATACACGCAGCCAGTTGTCGCCGCCAGAACTACGTCCTCTGCTTTCTGAGAACTTGTTGCACCATATCTGATTGTCAACTGAAAACATCCTAGCTACTTTATAGTGGTAAATTCTGTCGTGCAATCATTTCTAAATCTTGAAAAAAATTGTTTTCCACGACTTGAATGACTACAAAAAATTGTTTTCCATGTCTTTGATCGTTATTCTAGTATTCTTCCTGTTGGTTGTATTTCAATGTCTCAATCATTTAATTCACATGATGACAGTTCCATGAGATCTTTAAATCGTAACTACTCTTTATCCTCTCTTTAAAGTTCATAAAAGTTTTTGTTGCGTACACAGATGAAAGTATCAACTATTCATTATGGTGTAATTGACTTTGTTGTAGTAGAGAAGCTTGGCCTAGAAAATACAAGTTCTCGCTCGGCTATGTGGTTTTCTTCAGGTAACTCTTGACAAGCTTCCCTTAATTTCTTTTTATTTTGTTGGCTCATGTAACCAGACTACATCTTATTTATTGATTTTTTTGGTTCACTAACCTGATGAGAGTCTTTCTGGCTTAAGTTGCTTGTCTGAATGTTATCATAGTGGCTTGCTTAAGTTTTGATTGTTAGACCTTTGAACCTTACAAATACGTTTGCATTGTTTGCCATTAATATATGTATGATCTTCCACTAGTGAGAATTTGTTGTACTCACAAAATCTTAGATTGAGAAGATACAAAATGATGGAAATTGCTGGTGCATAAGGGCAGCAGGTTCTTTAGAAGCCTAGCAAGCCAATCTCTCATGCTTTTCTCAAGGTTAAATTCTTAAGTCAAACCTAGAAGCTATCATTCAAATGCAAAGCCAAGTGGAAGTCGCAGAAGATATATAGTGTGATCCTTAGGAAAAACACATATTTTCTCTAGTGATATAATAGACTTTTGCGCCTAGAAGACTTACTGAGGCAAGGATTGATGACACAAATGATTGATCTACTAACAACCCACTCATGTCTGTCTAATTTTACTGATCATTTGTACCATCTTGCACACAATTGAACAGTCTAATACAAACCCCTTTTGGCATTTAAAGAACCATTTGAGGATGAAAAAAGACAAATAAAAGCATGATGAATAGCCATTTCTTTAGAAAATGAACATTAACCAAAGCTTGCTAGCTTATTTCCATATTTCTTTTTTCATAAAACAACTACCGCAAACATATTGAGAAGTTTGCAGTTAATTTTAATGCAAAAAGTCTGCTAGCTTATTTACTACTTACTAGCTAATATTAACATTATGTCTAGTCCATGGTTTCCAAATAATAGAGTATTTATTTGGTACACACATTGCTTAAGAACTAAAATCAAAGTTTTTGTATAGATCTTGTGTTCAGGATAAACTCGAAGATTAGTCACTGTGGTTGTACCATTATAAAATCTATTTCAGTTTGGAATTAGTCAATATGCTAGTATCTTAGGTGTTTGTTGGTGGTTATCATGATTCCCTTTGAAAGCTGTTATTTTTTTCGAGATAGAAGCACACTCTTACCACAATATTACGAGTGATCATAGTTTGATTTCTATCTGATTATTAAATTAATGTCTTTTTATCTGTAGGAGAATGGTGATGCAATTGACGATGGTGGCAGAAAGTTAATTTGATCTATTAATGCGCATGATGAAGACTTTTGAATAATTAGGATGTCTATTAATTTTAAAGTTCATTGTTAGTGGGAATTTTGATACATATATTTTATTAGTATGTTTAGTACAGGACCAAGTGAAGTCAAATTGCAAGTATATATAAATTTGATTTATTTTTTTGATATTTATTACTTTAGTTTTTGATATCATCAAAACATATTATAGCATCATATGCTTGAAATAACAACGATTACATGATATGTCCAAAATGCGATATTTTACCCAGAAAATTAGATATTATAAAATATATAATCTTTATATAAGCAAAGGTTACCTTTCACGAATAAAGAAGCCACGTTAAAAAAATGTGGCTTAAAAGGAAAAAACCAACACTTTGTAAGTGTAGCTTAAGGATGTGAAAGTGTTGCTAAATGGTCAGTGAAAAGCTTAGTCTTTGTTATATAATAGGCCAAATGTGACCTTAGATCAAAGGTTACACTTCTTTTGGCCACCCCCTCAAAGGTGTCGCCTAAAGTCGAAAAGTGTGGCGTTGAATCAAAGGCTACACTTATTGATAGTTTAGGCCACACTTCTCTTTAGGTGGTTGAAGCCTAAAATGTTGTGCCTGTTATAGATATTTTAATCTAATCTTTACTTTTCAACTTCTCTCCCTTTATCTCCGATTTCTCTCCCTTTAATCGAATCTTTACTTGTCATTCATTTTTAGAGATAAGCTGACTTGCAACTATCCTTATTAATCTCAACTACAATTTTTTTTTATTTTTAAAAAGATGATGTGATTTGTAACTATCCTTATTAATCTCAACATTAAAAGTTTTTCTTAAAAAATGTATATAGAAATAATTTGAAATTAACAAAATATATTGAGCTAAAAATAACATTGTGGACAAAATTCTAATAATTTAAAATACAATTGATTTTATACATCCTTATATAATTTTTAAAAAATTGTTCCAAAATAATTAACTACCAATATATTTGTATTTCTTTTATTTGCAAATACAGTTTTATAAATTTATTTTTTGAAAATACTACTTTTTAGGCGCTACACGTAGGCGCTATCACCTTTTCTATTATATATAAAATATAAAATATAGAATATAGATATAGATCCTTGTGACATACTATTTAAGAAAAACAAATTTTAGTATCAATTTTGTTATATTTTAATCACAAATGTTGAATATATTTTCAGTTTTTATTTTATGTTTTGAACATTTTAAAAGGGAGGAAAAATATTAAATTTAATATTGCCCTTTTCTATTTTATCTTTAACTAGGTAATTTACCTGCGCTTCTGGATAATTTTTCAGCTTTTGAATAGTGTTTTCAATAATCGACTGTTATAAGAAAAAAGAGAGTAAATTTTAGTAGGTTTTAAGAACATTTCAATAGAAATTAAATGATTTGACATTAACACATATCTCAAGAATTTTAAATATATAATGAATGATTAAAAATATCTTGATATCTAATCATTTTTATCTTTTACATAATTTATCATAATATATGTTTGATAATATAATTGTCTTGTTAACACTGAGTGATGTTTTTATGTAGCATATTTTTTTCTATTTGTTTGAACATGAAAAATATAGAACTGATAATTTTATGATTAGAATAACTCCTTGTTAAAAATAAATTATACAAAAATTTCGATAATCAATATTAGTTATAAATAAGTTAAGACCGTTAAAAATGTACACCACAACAACATAAATATTTTTTTTAGAGACAATCTACTTGTCTAAGGTCAAACGTTCACCACTTTTAGTTATTGTTACTTTGTTACTCTAACAAAACTTATAGAAGGAGAAAAATAAATTTGAAATAACAGCAAAATAATATTGTTGACCCTTTTAGAAATTCATTCTTCATTAAACTGCTGCTCTGAAGGCTCTTTTAGAAATTCATTCTTTCTGCTCTGAAGGCCCTTCTAGATGCTTCATCAATGCAACTTTACGACTTTTTCAGAAATGTATGTATAGTTGTTGCATTATGAAAGTAAAAGTAGATCAAAATGTTGGATTCTAGAGTCGTGTTAAAGTAATATTCTCGAACATTAAAAAATTAAAAATGAGTTAACCAAGATAACTCAAATGCTCAGCAATGACTTAGGACATAAAGGACAACAAATCTATGTTAATAGACATATCTTTTGTAGCTTAAGATATTACTTTTATTTAGAGCAGGTTTTGTTTCAGATTCTTCAAATTAAGCTTGCTGAAAATAGTCATAACTCACACAAAAAATAATTAGTAGAGCTGAATGAGAAGGAAAAAAAAGAAAAACATTAAAAGGGCGAAAGTTTTGTCCAAGTGAGATCATATACATACCAAACAAAAAATAATTAATACAATTTTAAGGAGACAACAAAACAGCGAGAAAAACATACATTAAAGAGATAAACTATGAGATATCAAATTCGCTCTTCAAGAAACTGCTCGTCCCATACCTTCTGCCTGTCTCATATGTGTGGAACCTGGTCTTTTTCGGTTCCAGCCTCTCCCTCGAATACATAGGGTAGGTAGGGCTGGGTGAGAAATGGTTCCCTCTTGCCAATAAACTTTCTCTTTGTATTGAGGGTATGTGTATGCGGTTGTAGTACATCTACTTTATTGTTAGAGGTTTCCTTCTCTTATTATCTTTGTGGCGGGAAGCAAGATGAGGGGAAGCTCACATCTGCGATAAAGACTTATACTACAGTTTGGGAACTCAGATATCCAATGATGATAACAAATCGTTGTAACCAGAAAAGTTCTCATGTTTTAAAATAACATACCTCAAAAAATTGATTAACACTTCAATCAACTTTTAATCCTTAAAGTACTCATAATATTCAGTGATAAAATTTAGTAAAATAGATAACAACAACATAAAAACAATAAAATATGGGCATGCAAAGTTATTAACTCTCAGAGGATTTTCTAAAGAACACAAAATCTCATCCTTGTATGTGAAGAAATGACGTTGTTCATGAACAATTTGTAAGGTTTTTTTTTATCGTACCTTCAACAATTCTAGTAGAGAAAACTTGCTTGAATATTCAATTAACGTTTGTTATTTAATATGTACTAACAAATACTTATAACAATAATATTGCAGAAACATAAACAACAAAATTTAAAGCATGTACTAAAAAATAACAATTAATAATATAAGCATAAATTAATGACTGTAAAAATATACCAGGATTTGTAACAATAGAATGAAACAGAATGGAAAAAAATCAAGTCCACTGAATGCACAGTGTCCCCTTAAGGAAATTATTCCTCCCTAGTACCCTAGATTTAAAGGAATAGATCCTCTCAGGAAAGAATGATTCTATTCACCAGTGTATTGATACAAAAAAATGGTTTCAGTGAGTCATTCAGCAGGAGCAAAATACACAATTATTTAATTGTCCAGAAGAAGAAGAAGTTCAAAATTTTCGTTGTTTTAAAATGAGATGAAATTCCTCTATTATAGACAACAAAAGGTAGTGTGAACAAATGTTTATTATGTCTTATCGGAAAGGTCACAACCTTTCATAAAAATTGCAACTTTTTATAAAAGTCACAACTCTTCATAAAAGTCGCAACTCTTTATAAAAGTCACAACTTTCCATAAAAGTCACAACTTTTCATGATAGAGGAAGGCTAGTTTTGGAAATAATTAAAAAGGAATCCTGGTTTGTGGTGGCGCCACGTAGGCGGGTCTAGGGTTCTCTTTTATATATATCTATCTATCTATATATAATAGGAGAGGAGAAAGTGCCAGATGTCAGCACCAGAAAATTCTTGATTTTTTTTTTAACAGTAATAAATTATATGATTTTAAAAAATAACTTTCAATTGATGAGTCAGAAAACTTCTAATTTCTTATAACAATTCCTAGATGGTTGAAGTCATAAATATAGGACAATCTCCTACTCAATCGTTTAAATCGTTGGAGAGGTTACTATCCTATATAAATACATCTCAAAAGATTCAAAAACCTATCAGCTTATGATTGTTGATCTGAAAACCTCCGCTCAGCAAATTGCACGCTAATGAAAAATTGATATCATTCATGAATATAATTGGAATTTTGGCATTTATGGATCACAAGGTAATACTTGAGATCAATTTATTTTCTGTTCAATTGTTTTAGAACATTTACGAAAAGTTTTCAATAATCTTTCTTGATTTAAACCTTTATATTTTTTATCTACAAAATGCGCGCCTGAGAAATTTTTTATATGAATGGAACTTTATAGACTTATACCATGCGTACATTAAAATAAGGCAGAATATTGTGATAGAGGACAAAATTCTATATAATTTATTTTGATGAACTTTTATATAAGTAAAGTTTATGACCATCTATTTCAATTTTGAAGAAATTTTATGACCATTCTCTATGTTAGAGGAGACGAGTAAACCCATATTTCAATTTTATGAATATTGCTTTTTGGATGCTTCACATATAATTAACTGCAACATAATTGATGTGTTGCTGATTATGAATATTTGGCTACTATGAGATCAAGTTTACTATTGATACAAGTAATATTTTTTAACAATAACCTAATAACCAAAGTAAAAGATTCACTATGTTAATGTGTTTGTTATTTAAAGTATTTGTTTGCGTAATCTACCTTTTCATTAGAGAAATCAACATGCACTAGATGTAATGAAATTTTAGTTTATTTTGCAGAATGAAAAAGTTAGAGTTCAACTTTTACTATTAGTTCTAACACTTGTGTGTAGATTCAATATTTGGTGGAAACACACTATCTCAAAACAATTTCTATTATTCCTATCCCTTAATGTTGTCAATGATAAAGCTACTATAAATAGGTAGGATAAATGAAAAGATAAAATGAGAAGAAAATACTAAGGTAACGATGTGATCACATTAAAACGAGATGATACAATAAAATTTAAGTAACAATCAATAAATTCTAATTAAACTTAAGTTCATTTGTTATTATTAAATAATCTAAAGGACTTTTGCACATTATCTTTCGGTCGATTACATTTTGATATATATTTATCAACACATTCTTAATAAACTACAATTTAATAGTGTTCGAGCCATTGAATTCTGCAGATGATCATATGACAAACTTATTGTTAATGTTCTCAAGACTATCCTATTCTAAAAATTCTAAATAAAAAAAAAGAAACTAGTTCTTTTTTTTTTTTTTTTTTACCATAAACATGATGTTAGATGTATAATTTCTAAATTATTTAACTCAATTAGCATTTGTACTTCAAATAATGAAAGACATCATCCTTATATGATTTTCAGTATTCAAATTACCCCAATTCGGAGCAGAATTTCTCTTATCTTATGGGATATAAAATAAATGTCCAATATTATTCACAATTTATATGAACATTATAGTAAAAATAGTTTAACATAAAAAAAATTACTTAAAATTGGATGAACTTTTTCTTTATGTTGGTGAGTAATATTTGATGAATTCATCAATAAACTATGAATTTTATTGCACATAACACAAAATCTTACGCCAAATTTAAGTTGGATGAATGATTTTTCCTTCCCTACTGCCTTATAAAAATAAATGTGAATCAAACATTTTACATTTCACAGTTGATAAATAAATTTTAAAAAATTACTCTTATCAAGTTAATTAGATAATATTTGTTAAGTGATATGTATGGTGTGCTTTTTAGTTATGGTATTTTTTGTTAGCCACTATAATTTTCTTTTTTATATATTCTTATTTTATGAAATTATATTTAATTAAATGAAATCATTTTATTTTGTAGGATTCAACTAAAGGATAATACTATATTCAAATTTGTTCTATGAATTTAAAATTTAATTAATTAAACACAAACATCAGCTCATCGTCTTATACATATGCTATTAATCTTCAGGAGAAAAAGAAGTTAGAATATTGTTTGGTATCTTGAAAGAACATATCTGATATCTTCACTACACATAGAATAGGCTAAATTTTATTAAAATCATGTATTATATATGATTCCACATGTCACTCAATAATAATTCAATTAGTTATTTTTAAATTAAAAATTGTTACATTTTAAAATATTCGCGCTAGTATGATTTAAAATACAAACTTGTACAGTTGTCGAGTAATGACTAGTTTGATATAACAAAAAATTCTTATACTACTGCTCACAAAGTACTCTCACTCATTTGTTTTCGGATTAACCCATTTGCTTTCCGATTAACCGAAAACTACGCCGATGAGATCGTGACGGTGATCGGAACCGAAATATGTCTTCAGACGAAATCAAAGATGACGGCCCGAGAAAGAAATCGACCGTCGACATTCTGGATTTCATCACCGAATTGCCGGATGAAGTTCGGCTCGAAATAATCTCACTCCTGTGTGTATAAAAGACGCAGTCAGAACGTGCATTCTGTCAAAGAAGTGGCTTTCGCTATGGACTCTACTGAGTAACTTCACTTTCACGGAGAAAAAAGTTATCCACATCGATCGAGAATTATATATTGTTCTTGGACAATGTTGTGAGTCGTGCCCTATCTCCGAAAATCACTACAGTTGCTATCGAAGGCGGAGAAATTTTCAGGTATGACTCTAATATTAAGGATTAGCTGAATTTTGCCATTCAAAGGAGAGTAGAGGAGTTGGTATGTATATCCGACAGTAGTGCAAGAATATGTGAAATACCTGGAAAAAATTTCGATTGTTCTTCCCTGATAAAATTGCATATGAGAGGGTTGTTTTTTCCAGATGCAATTCCGCCATGGAACTGGCAATTTCTGAAGATAATCCAGCTTGGTTTTGTACCGCTAGATGATCTTAGTTTTTCATCCCTATTATCAGGCTGTCCTGTGTTAGAATCTATGAAATTCTACAGTGTCAACGGTTTAAATTCACTGCTTATCGGTTCTAAGAAATTGAAGAGTTTGATCTTAAAAGATCCGCAAAATGATACTGGTAATTTGGAAATAAATGCTCCGTATCTTGAGTATTTGAATATTGCAGGGAATTTACGTGATCTTCAATGTAGACTACTGGATGTGTCTGCTTTGGCCACTGTCAAGCTCACCTTCACATAGAGCTGTTAATATGGGCTAGCCCACCCCATCCGGGCTGACCCATATAAGCTTTGACATTTTACGGGTCAGGCCGGGCTAGCCCATTTTTGGTGTAGGTCAGAAAACGATCGGTCCAGCCCACAAGTACGTGGGCTACAGGCTTGCCGGGCCAATCCACTTTTTTTAAAATCATATTTTTTTTATAATTATTAAAATAAATTATAAATTATAATTTTAAAATATTATCATAAATATCGACAAAACAATATTACATGGTGTTAATGCTACTACTTGTTAATCAAATCCACAAATAAAATTATCTTTATAATAATTATTAAGGTTTTTTCAAATAAAAGTATAAATATCTAAATAGAAATATTAACCTAACTGTTTTGCA